>NC_092227.1:59521118-59543618 GCF_036320965.1 Panulirus ornatus | reverse complement strand
TATATATATATATATATATATATATATATATATATATATATATATATATATATATATATATATATATATATATATATATCCTTGGATTTTTCTTGATTTTTTTGAAATAATAGATTTTCCTGAAATTTTCAGTATAGATATTTTTACGTCTGCTGAATAAGAATCTATGGTCAAAACCTTAAAGTTCGTGTAATTAGTCGAGTAATTAGCATATTAATATATAATTAATGCTAAGTATATAATTAAGCGCTTAATTTTACGAAATGCAGTCTTTTCACTCGATATCCTTAATCATCATATAGAATACGACATATTTCCAGACTTTCATTAAAATCTGAAGAAGTTGAAAATCTGAGCAAAATATTATCCAAGGCCTTGGATTTTTCTTGATTTCTTTGAAAAACAGATTTCCCTAAAACTTTCATCATAGATGCTTTAACGTGTGCTGAATAAGAATCTGTGGTCAAAAGCCTTAAAATTCGTGTAATTAGTCGAGTAATTAGCATTAATATAATTGTAATTAATGTTATGTATGTAATTAAGCGCTAAATTTTATGAAATGCAGTCTTTTGACTCGATATCCTAAATTACCATATAAGATACGATATATTCCCAGATTTTCATTAAAATCTGAAGAAGTTGAAAATCTGAGCAAAATATTATCCAAGGCTTGGTTGGATGTCTTGATTTTTTTGAAAAACAGATTTTCCTGAAATTTTCAGCAAAGATATTATTTCGTCTGCTGAATAAGAATCTATGGCCAAACCTTAAAATTTGTGTAATTAGTCGAGTAATTAGGATATTAATATAATTGCAATTAATGTTAAGCATGCAATTAAGCGATTAATTTCATAAAATAGAGTATTTTGACTCGATATCCTTAATCACCACATAGAAAACGACATATTCCCAGATTTTCATTAAGATCTGAAGAAGTTGCAAATCTTAACAAAATATTATCCAAGGCTATATATATATATATAGCCTTGGATTTTTCTAGATTTTTTTGAAAAAATAGATTTCACCATAGAATTATTTACTTCTCCCGAATAAGAATCTATGGTCAAAACCTTAAAATTCGTGTAATTACTCGAGTAATTAGCATATTAATATAATTATAATCAATGTTAATTATGTAATTAAACGCTTAATTTTATGAAATGCAGTCTTTTGACTCGATATCCTTAATCACGATATAGAATACGAACTATTTCCAGATTTTCATTAAAATCTGAAGAAGTTAAAAACCTGAGCAAAATATTATCCAATAATTTTTCTTAATTTTTTTGAAAAAATAGATATTCTTGAAATTTTCAGCATAGATATTTTTACGTGTGGTGAATAAGAATCTATGGTGAAAACCTTAAAATTCGTGTAATTAGTCGAGTAATTAGCATATTAATATAATTGTAATTAATGTTAAGTATGCAATTAAGCGCTTAATTTTATGAAATGCAGTATATTGACTCGATATCCTTAATCACCATATAGAATACAACATATTCCTAAATTTCCATTAAAATCTAAAGAAATTGAAAATCTGAACAAAATATTATCCAAGGGTATATATATATATATATATATATATATATATATATATATATATATATATATATATATATATATATATATATATATATGGCCTTGGATTTTTCTTGATTTTTTTTTTAAAAAAAAGATTTTCATGAAATTTTCAGCATAGATATTTTTACGTCTGCTGAATAAGAATCTATGGTCAAAACCTTAAAATTCGTGTAATTAGTCGAGTAAACAGCATATTAATATATAATTAATGCTAAGTATATAATTAAGCGCTTAATTTTACGAAATACAGTCTTTTCACTCGGTATCCTTAATCACCATATAGAATACGACATATTTCCAGATTTTCATTAAAATCTGAAGAAGTTGAAAATCTGAGAAAAATATTATCCAAGGAATTTTCTTGATATTTTTGTAAAACATATTTCCCTAAAATTTTCATCATAGATGTTTTAACGTGTGCTGAATAAGAATCTGTGGTCAAAACCTTAAAATTCGTGTAATTAGTCGAGTAATTAGCATTATTAATATAATTGTAATTAATGTTATGTATGTAATTTAACACTTAATTTTATGAAATGCAGTCTTTGGCTCGATATCCTTAATCACCATATAAAATACGATATATTCCCAGATTTTCATTAAAATCTGAAAAAGTTGAAAATCTGAACAAAATATTATCCAAGGCTATACATATACACCCTTCGATTTTTCTGGATTTTTATTAAAAAATAGATTTCCCTAAAATTTCCAGCATTGATGTTTTTACGTGTGCTGAATAAGAATCTATAGTCAAAACCTTAAAATTTGTGTAAATAGTCGAGTAATTAGCATATTAATATATATGTAATTAAGGTCATGTATGTAATTAAGCGCTTAATTTTATGAAATGCAATCTTTTGACTCGATATCCTTAATCACCATATAAAATACGACATATTCCCAGATTTTCATTAAAATCTGAAGTTTAAAATCCGAGTTTCAAGATTTTTTTGAAAAAATAGATTTTCCTGAAATTTTCAGCATAGATATTTTTATATGTGCTGAATAAGAATCTATGGTCAAAACCTTAAAATTCGTGTAATTAGTCTATTAATTAGCATAATAATAAAATTGTAATTAATGTTAAGTATGCAATTAAGCGCTTAATTTTATAAAATGCAGTATTTTGACTCGATATCCTTAATCACCATATAGGATACAACATATTCCTAAATTTTCATTAAAATATGAAGTTGAAAATCTGAACAAAATATTATCCAAGGCTATATATATAGCTTAATTTTACGAAATGCAGTCTTTTGACTCGATATCCTGAATCACCATATAAAAAAGGATATATTCCCAGAGTTTCATTAAAATCTAAAGTTGAAAATCTGAGCAAAATATTATCCAAGGTTATAGCCTTGGATTTTTCTTGATTTTTTAAAAAAATAGATTTCAATAAAATTTTCATCATAGATGTTTTTACGTGTGCTGAATAAGAGTCTGTGGTCAAAATCTTAAATTCGTGTAATTAGTCTAGTAATTAGCTTATTAATATAACTGTAATTAATGTTAAGTATGCAATTAAGCGCTTAATTTTACGAAATGCAGTCTTTTGACTCGATATCCTTAATCACCATATAAAATAGGATATATTCCTAGATTTTCATTAAAATCTGAAGAAGTTCAAAATCTGAGCAAAATATTATCCAAGGCTATATATATAACTTAATTTTACGAAATGCAGTCTTTTGACTCGATATCCTTAATCACCATATAAAACACGATATATTCCCAGAGTTTCATTAAAATCTGAAGAAGTTGAAAATCTGAGCAAAATATTAGCCTTGGATTTTTCTTGATTTTTTTCAAAAGCAGATTTCCCTAAAATCTTCATCATAGATGTTTTTACGTGTGCTGAATAAGAGTCTGTGGTCAAAACCTTAAAATTCGTGTAATTAGTCGAGTAATTAGCATTATTAATATAATTGTAATTAATGTTATGTAATTAAGCACTTAATTTTATGAAATGCAGTCTTTTGACTCGATATCCTTAATCACCATATAAAATACGACATATTCCCAGAGTTTTATTATAATCTGAAGAAGATGAAAATCTGAGCAAAATATTATCCAAGGCTATATATATAGCTTAATTTTACTTGGATTTTTCTTGATTTTTTAAAAAATTGATTTCAATAAAATTTTCATCATAGATGTTTTTACGTGTGCTGAATAAGAGTCTGTGGTCAAAACCTTAAAATTCGTGTAATTAGTCTTGTAATTAGCATATTAATATAATTGTAATTAATGTTAAGTATGCAATTAAGCGCTTAATTTTACGAAATACAGTCTTTTGACTCGATATCCTTAATCACCATATAAAAGAGGATATATTCCCAGATTTTCATTAAAATCTGAAGAAGTTGAAAATCTGAGCAAAGTATTATCCAAGGCTATATATGTACACCCTTGGACTTTTCTGGATTTTTATGAAAAAATAGATTTCCTTAAAATTTTCAGCATTGATGTTTTTACGTGTCCTGAATGAGAATCTATAGTCAAATCCTAAAAATTTGTGTAATTAGTCGAGTAATTAGCATATTGATATATATATAATTAAGCTTATGTATGTAATTAAGCGCTTAATTTTATGAAATGCAGTCTTTGGACTCGATATCCTTAATCACCATATAAAATACAACATATTCCCAGAGTTTCATTAAAATCTGAAGAAGTTGAAAATCTGAGAAAAATATTATCGAAAGATTTTTCTTGATTTTTTAAAGGATAGATTTCAATAAAATTTTCATCATATATGATTTTACGTGTGCTGAATAAGAGTCTGTGGTCAAAACCTTAAAATTCGTGTAATTAGTCTAGTAATTAGCATATTAATATAATTGTAATTAATGTTAAGTATGCAATTAAGCGCTTAATTTTACGAAATGCAGTCTTTTGACTCGATATCCTTAATCACCATATAAAATAGGATATATTCCCACATTTTCATTAAAATCTGAAGAAGTTGAAAATCTGAGAAAAGTATTATCCCAGGCTATATATATACACCCTTCGATTTTTCTGGATTTTTATGAAATAGATTTTCCTAAAATTTTCAGCATTGATGTTTTTACGTGTCCTGAATAAGAATCTATAGTCAAATCCTTAAAATTTGTGTAATTAGTCGAGTAATTAGCATATTAATATATATATATATATATATATATATATATATATATATATATATATATATATATATATATATATATATATATAATTAAGGTTATGTATGTAATTAAGCGCTTAATTTTATGAAATGCAGTCTTTTGACTCGATATCCTTAATCACCATATAAAATACGACATATTCCCAGGTTTTCATTAAAATCTGAAGAAGTTGAAAATCTGAGCAAATTAGTATCCCTGGCATTTTTCTTGATTTTTTTGAAAAAATAGATTTTCCTCAAATTTTTAGCATAGATATTTTTACATGAGGTGAATAAGAACCTGTGGTCAAAACCTTAAAATTCGTGTAATTAGTCTAATAATCAGCATCTTAATATAATTGTAATTAATATTAAGTATGCAACTAAGCGCTTAATTTTATAAAATGTAGTATTTTGACTCGATATCCTAAATCACCATAGAGAATACAACATATTCCTAAATTTTCATTAAAATCTGAAGAAGTTGAAAATCTGAACAAAATATTATCCAAGGCTATATATATAGCTTAATATTACGAAATGCAGTCTTTTGACTCGATATCCTTAATCACCATATAAAATACGATATATTCCCAGAGTTTCATTAAAATCTGAAGAAGCTGAAAATCTGAGCAAAATATTATCCAAGGTTGGATTTCTCTGCATTTTTTGAAAAATAGATTTCCCTAAAATTTTCATCATAGATGTTTTTACGTGTGCTGAATAAAAGTATGTCGTCAAAACCTTAAAATTCGTGTAATTAGTCGAGTAATTAGCATTATTATAATTGTAATTAATGTTATGTATGTAATTAAGCGCTTAATTTTATGAAATGCAGTCTTTTGACTCGATATCCTTAATCACCAAATGAAATACGACTCATTCCCAGATTTTCATTAAAGTCTGAAGAAGTTGAAAATCTGAGCAAAATATTATCCAAGGTTATAGCCTTGGATTTTTCTTGATTTTTTAAAAAATAGATTTCAATAAAAATTTTCATCACAGATGTTTTTATGTGTGCTGAATAAGAGTCTGTGGTCAAAACCTTAAAATTCGTGTAATTAGTCTAGTAATTAGCATATTAATATAATTCTAATTAATGTTAAGTATGCAATTAAGCGCTTAATTTTGCGAAATGCAGTCTTTTGACTCGATATCCTTAATCACTATATAAAATAGGATATATTCCAAGATTTTCATTAAAATCTGAAGAAGTTGAAAATCTGAGCAAAGTATTATCCAAGGCTATATATATACACCCTTGGATTTTTCTGGATTTTTATGAAAAAATAGATTTCCCTAAAATTTTCAGCATTGATGTTTTTACGTGTCCTGAATAAGAATCTATAGTCAAATCCTTAAAATTTGTGTAATTAGTCGAGTAATTAGCATATTAACATATATATAATTAAGGTTATGTATGTAATTAAGCGCTTAATTTTTTTAAATGCAGTCTTTTGACACGATATCCTTAATCACCATATAAAATACGACATATTCCCAGGTTTTCATTAAAATCTGAAGAAGTTTTAAATCTGAGCAAAATAGTATCCCATATGCATTTTTCTTGATTTTTTTTGAAAAAATAGATTTTCCTTAAATTTTCAGCATAGATATTTTTACATGTGCTGAATAAGAATCTGTGGTCAAAACCTTAAAATTCGTGTAATTAGTCTAATAATCAGTATCTTAATATAATTGTAATTAATATTAAGTATGCAATTAAGCGCTTAATTTTATAAAATGTAGTATTTTGACTCGATATCCTAAATCACCATAGAGAATACAACATATTCCTAAATTTTCATTAAAATCTGAAGAAGTTGAAAATCTGAACAAAATATTATCCAAGGCTGTATATATAGCTTAATTTTACGAAATGCAGTCTTTTGACTCGATATCCTTAATCACCATATAAAATACGACATATTCCCAGAGTTTTATTAAAATCTGAAGAAGTTGAAAATCTGAGCAAAATATTATCCAAGGTTATAGCCTTGGATTTCTCTTGATTTTTTACAAAATAGATTTCAATAAAATTTTCATCATAGATGTTTTTACGTGTGCTGAATAAGAGTCTGTGGTCAAAACCTTAAAATTCGTGTAATTAGTCTAGTAATTAGCAAATTAATATAATTGTAATTAATGTTAAGTATGCAATTAAGCGCTTAATTTTGCGAAATGCAGTCTTTTGACTCGATATCCTTAATCACCATATAAAATAGGATATATTCCCAGATTTTCATTAAAATCTGAAGAAGTTGAAAATCTGAGCAAAGTATTATCCAAGGCTATATATATACACCCTTGGATTTTTCTGGATTTTTATGAAAAAATAGATTTCCCTAAAATTTTCAGCATTGATGTTTTTACGTGTCCTGAATAAGAATCTATAGTCAAATCCTAAAAATTTGTGTAATTAGTCGAGTAATTAGCATATTAATATATATATAAAGGTTATGTATGTAATTAAGCGCTTAATTTTTTGAAATGCAGTCTTTTGACTCGATATCCTTAATCACCATATAAAATACGACATATTCCGAGATTTTCATTAAAACCTGAAGTTGAAAATCTGAGCATTTTTCTTGCTTTTTTTGAAAAAATAGATTTTCCTCAAATTTTTAGCATAGATATTTTTACATGTGCTGAATAAGAACCTGTGGTCAAAATCTTAAAATTCGCGTAATTAGTCTAATAATCAGCATCATAATAAAATTGTAATTAATATTAAGTATGCAATTAAGCGCTTAATTTTTTTAAATGTAGTATTTTGACTCGATATCGTAAATCACCATAGAGAATACAACATATTCCTAAATTTTCATTAAAATCTGAAGAAGTTGAAAATCTGAACAAAATATTATCCAAGGCTATATACATAGCTTAATATTACGAAATGCAGTCTTTTGACTCGATATCCTTAATCACCATATAAAATACGATATATTCCCAGAGTTTCATTAAAATCTGAAGAAGTTGAAAATCTGAGCAAAATATTATCCAAGGTTATAGCCTTGGATTTCTCTTCATTTTTTTGAAAAATAGATTTCCCTAAAATTTTCATCATAGATGTTTTTACGTGTGCTAAATAAAAGTCTGTCGTCAAAACCTTAAATTTCGTGTAATTAGTGGAGTAATTAGGATTATTAATATAATTGTAATTAATCTTATGTATGTAATTAAGCGCTTAATTTTATGAAATGCAGTCTTTTGACTCGATATCCTTAATCACCAAATAAAATACGACTCATTCCCAGATTTTCATTAAAATCTGAAGAAGTTGAAAATCTGAGCAAAATATTTTTCTTGATTTTTTAAAAAATAGATTTCAATAAAATTTTCATCATAGATGTTTTTACGTATGCTGAATAAGAGTCTGTGGTCAAAACCTTAAAATTCGTGTAATTAGTCTAGTAATTAGCATATTAATATAATTGTAATTAATGTTAATTATGCAATTAAGCGCTTAATTTTACGAAATGCAGTCTTTTGACTCGATATCCTTAATCACCATATAAAATAGGATATATTCCAAGATTTTCATTAAAATCTGAAGAAGTTGAAAATCTGAGCAAAGTATTATCCAAGGCTATATATATACACCCTTGGATTTTTCTGGATTTTTATGAAAAAATAGATTTCCCTAAAATTTTCAGCATTGATGTTTTTACGTGTCCTGAATAAGAATCTATGGTCAAATCCTTAAAATTTGTGTAATTAGTCGAGTAATTAGCATATTAATATATATATATATATATATAATTAAGGTTATGTATGCAATTAAGCGCTTAATTTTTTGAAATGCAGTCTTTTGACACGATATCCTTAATCACCATAAAAAATACGACATATTCCCAGGTTTTCATTAAAATCTGAAGAAGTTGAAAATCTGAGCAAAATATTATCCAAGGTTATAGCCTTGGATTTTTCTTGATTTTTTTGAAAAAATAGATTTTCCTCAAATTTTCAGCATAGATATTTTTACATGTGCTGAATAAGAATCTGTGGTCAAAACCTTAAAATTCTTGTAACTAGTCTAATAATCAGCATCTTAATATAATTGTAATTAATATTAAGTATGCAATTAAGCGCTTAATTTTATAAAATGTAGTATTTTGACTCGATATTCTAAATCACCATATAGAATACAACATATTCCTAAATTTTCATTAAAATCTGAAGAAGTTGAAAATCTGAACAGAATATTATCCAAGGCTATATATATATATATATATATATATATATATATATATATATATATATATATATATATATATAGCTTAATTTTACGAAATGCAGTCTTTTGACTCGATATCCTTAATCACCATATAAAATACGATATATTCCCAGAGTTTCATTAAAATCTGAAGAAGTTGAAAATCTGAGCAAAATATTATCCAAGGTTGGATTTCTCTGCATTTTTTTTAAAAATAGATTTCCCTAAAATTTTCATCATAGATGTTTTTAAGTGTGCTGAATAAAAGTCTGTCGTCAAAACCTTAAAATTCGTGTAATTATTGGAATAATTAGCATTATCAATATCATTGTAATTAATGTTATGTATGTAATTAAGCGCTTAATTTTATGAAATGCAGTCTTTTGACTCGATATCCTTAATCACCATATAAAATAGGATATATTCCCAGATTTTCATTAAAATCTGAAGAAGTTGAAAATGTGAGCAAAGTATTATCCAAGGCTATATATATACATCCTTGGATTTTTCTGGATTTTTATGAAAAAATAGATTTCCTTAAAATTTTCAACATTGATGTTTTTACGTGTCCTGAAAGAGAATCTATAGTCAAATCCTAAAAATTTGTGTAATTATTCGAGTAATTGGCATATTAATATATATATATATATATATATATATATATATATATATATATATATATATATATATATATATATATATATATATATATATATATATATAATTAAGGTTATGTATGTAATTAAGCGCTTAATTTTATGAAATGCAGTCTTTTGACTCGATATCCTTAATCACCAGATAAAATACGACATATTCCCAGGTTTTCATTAAAATCTGAAGAAGTTGAAAATCTGAGCAAAATATTATCCAAGGTTATAGCCTTGGATTTTTCTTGATTTTTTAAAAAATAGATTTCAATAAAATTTTCATCATAGATGTTTTTACGTGTGCTAAATAAAAGTCTGTCGTCAAAACCTTAAATTTCGTGTAATTAGTGGAGTAATTAGGATTATTAATATAATTGTAATTAATGTTATGTATGTAATTAAGCGCTTAATTTTATGAAATGCAGTCTTTTGATTCGATATCCTTAATCACCAAATAAAATACGACTCATTCCCAGATTTTCATTAAAATCTGAAGAAGTTGAAAATCTGAGCAAAATATTATCCAAGGTTATAGCCTTGGATTTTTCTTGATTTTTTAAAAAATAGATTTCAATAAAATTTTCATCATAGATGTTTTTACGTGTGCTGAATAAGAGTCTGTGGTCAAAACCTTAAAATTCGTGTAATTAGTCTAGTAATTAGCATATTAATATAATTGTAATTAATGTTAAGTATGCAATTAAGCGCTTAATTTTACGAAATGCAGTCTTTTGACTCGATATCCTTAATCACCATATAAAATAGGATATATTCCAAGATTTTCATTAAAATCTGAAGAAGTTGAAAATCTGAGCAAAGTATTATCCAAGGCTATATATATATACACCCTTGGATTTTTCTGGATTTTTATGAAAAAATAGATTTCCCTAAAATTTTCAGCATTGATGTTTTTACGTGTCCTGAATAAGAATCTATAGTCAAATCCTTAAAATTTGTGTAATTAGTCGAGTAATTAGCATCTTAATATATATATAATTAAGGTTATGTATGCAATTAAGCGCTTAATTTTTTGAAATGCAGTCTTTTGACACGATATCCTTAATCACCATATAAAATACGACATATTCCCAGGTTTTCATTAAAATCTAATGAAGTTGAAAATCTGAGCAAAATATTATCCAAGGTTATAGCCTTGGATTTTTCTTGATTTTTTTGAAAAAATAGATTTTCCTTAAATTTTCAGCATAGACATTTTTACATGTGCTGAATAAGAATCTGTGGTCAAAACCTTAAAATTCGTGTAATTAGTCTAATAATCAATATCTTAATATAATTGTAATTAATATTAAGTATGCAATTAAGCGCTTAATTTTATAAAATGTAGTATTTTGACTCGATATCCTAAATCACCATAGAGAATACAACATATTCCTAAATTTTCATTAAAATCTGAAGAAGTTGAAAATCTGAACAAAATATTATCCAAGGCTGTATATATAGCTTAATTTTACGAAATGCAGTCTTTTGACTCGATATCCTTAATCACCATATAAAATACGACATATTCCCAGAGTTTTATTAAAATCTGAAGAAGTTGATATTTCTTGGATATTTCTTGATTTTTTAAAAAATAGATTTCAATAAAATTTTCATCATAGATGTTTTTACCTGTGCTGAATAAGAGTCTGTGGTCAAAACCTTAAAATTCGTGTAATTAGTCTAGTAATTAGCATATTAATATAATTGTAATTAATGTTAAGTATGCAATTAAGCGCTTAATTTTACGAAATGCAGTCTTTTGACTCGATATCCTTAATCACCATATAAAATAGGATATATTCCCAGATTTTCATTAAAATCTGAAGAAGTTGAAAATCTGAGCAAAGTATTATCCAAGGCTATATATATACACCCTTGGATTTTTCTGGATTTTCATGAAAAATAGATTTCCCTAAATTTTTCAGCATTGATGTTTTTACGTGTCCTGAATAAGAATCTATAGTCAAATCCTTAAAATTTGTGTAATTTGTGTAGTCGAGTAATTAGCATATTAATATATATATATATAATTAAGGTTATGTATGTAATTAAGCGCTTAATTTTTTGAAATGCAGTCTTTTCACTCGATATCCTTAATCACCATATAAAATACGACATATTCCCAGGTTTTCATTAAAACCTGAAGAAGTTGAAAATCTGAGCAAAATAGTATCCCAGGCTATAGCCTTGCATTTTTCTTGATTTTTTTGAAAAAATAGATTTTCTTCAAATTTTCAGCATAGATATTTTTCCATGTGCTGAATAGGAATCTGTGGTCAAAACCTTAAAATTCGTGTAATTAGTCTAATAATCAGCATCTTAATATAATTGTAATTAATATTAAGTATGCAATTAAGCGCTTAATTTTATAAAATGTAGTATTTTGACTCGATATCCTAAATCACCATAGAGAATACAACATATTCCTAAATTTTCATTAAAATCTGGTGAAGTTGAAAATCTGAACAAAATATTATCCAAGGCTGTATATATAGCTTAATTTTACGAAATGCAGTCTTTTGACTCGATATCCTTAATCACCATATAAAATACGATATATTCCCAGAGTTTCGTTAAAATCTGAAGAAGTTGAAAATCTGAGCAAAATATTATCCAAGGTTATATGGATTTTTCTGCATTTTTTTGAAAAATAGATTTCCCTAAAAGTTTCATCATAGATGTTTTTACGGTGTGCTGAATAAAAGTCTGTCGTCAAAACCTTAAAATTCGTGTAATTAGTCGAGTAATTAGCGTTATAATATAATTGTAATTAATGTTATATATGTAATTAAGCGCTTAATTTTATGAAATGCAGTCTTTTGACTCGATATCCTTAATCACCAAATGAAATACGACTCATTCCCAGATTTTCATTAAAGTCTGAAGAAGTTGAAAATCTGAGCAAAATATTATCCAAGGTTATAGCCTTGGATTTTTCTTGATTTTTCAAAAATAGATTTCAATAAAATTTTCATCACAGATGTTTTTACGTGTGCTGAATAAGAGTCTGTGGTCAAAACCTTAAAATTCGTGTAATTAGTCTAGTAATTAGCATATTAATATAATTGTAATTAATGTTAAGTATGCAATTAAGCGCTTAATTTTACGAAATGCAGTCTTTTGACTCGATATCCTTAATCACCATATAAAATAGGATATATTCCAAGATTTTCATTAAAATCTGAAGAAGTTGAAAATCTGAGCAAAGTATTATCCAAGGCTATATATATACACCCTTGGATTTTTCTGGTTTTTTATGAAAAAATAGATTTCCCTAAAATTTTCAGCATTGATGTTTTTACGTGTCCTGAATAAGAATCTATAGTCAAATCCTTAAAATTTGTGTAATTAGTCGAGTAATTAGCATATTAACATATATATAATTAAGGTTATGTATGTAATTAAGCGCTTAATTTTTTTAAATGCAGTCTTTTGACACGATATCCTTAATCACCATATAAAATACGACATATTCCCAGGTTTTCATTAAAATCTGAAGAAGTTTTAAATCTGAGCAAAATAGTATCCCAGGCTATAGCCTTGCATTTTTCTTGATTTTTTTGAAAAAATAGATTTTCCTTAAATTTTTAGCATAGATAGTTTTACATGTGCTGAATAAGAATCTGTGGTCAAAACCTTAAAATTCGTGTAATTAGTCTAATAATCAGTATCTTAATATAATTGTAATTAATATTAAGTATGCAATTAAGCGCTTAATTTTATAAAATGTAGTATTTTGACTCGATATCCTAAATCACCATAGAGAATACAACATATTCCTAAATTTTCATTAAAATCTGAAGAAGTTGATAATCTGAACAAAATATCCAAGGCTATATATGTAGCTTAATTTTATGAAATGCAGTCTTTTGACTCGATATCTTTAATCACCATATAAAATACGATATATTCCCAGAGTTTCATTAAAATCTGAAGAAGTTGAAAATCTGAGCAAAATATTATCCAAGGTTATAGCCTATAGCCTTTGATTTTTCTTGATTTTTTAAAAAATAGATTTCAATTAAATATTCATCATAGATATTTTACGTGTGCTGAATAAGAGTCTGTGGTCAAAACCTTAAAATTCGTGTAATTAGTCTAGTAATTAGCATATTAATATAATTGTAATTAATGTTAAGTATGCAATTAAGCGCTTAATTTTACGAAATGCAGTCTTTTGACTCGATATCCTTAATCACCATATAAAATAGGATATATTCACAGATTTTCATTAAAATCTGAAGAAGTTGAAAATCTGAGCAAAGTATTATCCAAGGCTATATATGTACACCCTTGGATTTTTCTGGATTTTTATGAAAAAATAGATTTCCCTAAAATTTTCAGCATTGATGTTTTTACGTGTCCTGAATAAGAATCTGTAGTCAAATCCTTAAAATTTGTGTAATTAGTCGAGTAATTAGCATATCAATATATATATAATTAAGGTTATGTATGTAATTAAGCGCTTAATTTTTTGAAATGCAGTCTTTTGACTCGATATCCTTAATCACCATATAAAATACGACATATTCCCAGGTTTTCATTAAAATCTGAAGAAGTTGAAAATCTGAGCAAAATAGTATCCCAGGCTATAGCCTTGCATTTTTCTTGATTTTTTTGAAAAAATAGATTTTCCTCAAATTTATAGCATAGATATTTTTACATGTGCTGAATAAGAACCTGTGGTCAAAACCTTAAAATTCGTGTAATTAGTCTAATAATCAGCATCTTAATATAATTGTAATTAATATTAAGTATGCAATTAAGCGCTTAATTTTATAAAATGTAGTATTTTGACTCGATATCCTAAATCACGATAGAGAATACAACATATTCCTAAATTTTCATTAAAATCTGAAGAAGTTGAAAATCTGAACAAAATATCCAAGGCTATATATGTAGATTAATTTTATGAAATGCAGTCTTTTGACTCGATATCTTTAATCACCATATAAAATACGATATATTCCCAGAGTTTCATTAATATCTGAAGAAGCTGAAAATCTGAGCAAAATATTATCCAAGGTTATATTTCTCTGCATTTTTTTGAAAAATAGATTTCCCTAAAATTTTCATCATAGATGTTTTTACGTGTGCTGAATGAAAGTTTGTCGTCAAAACCTTAAAATTCGTGTAATTAGTCGAGTAATGAGCATTATTAATATAATTGTAATTAATGTTATGTATGTAATTAAGCTTTTAATTTCATGAAATGCAGTCTTTTGACTCGATATCCTTAATCACCAAATAAAATACGACGCATTCCCAGATTTTCATTAAAATCTGAAGAAGTTGAAAATCTGAGCAAAATATTATCCTAGGCTTGGATTTTTCTTGATTTTTTTCAAAAGCAGATTTTCCTAAAATTTTCATCATAGATGTTTTAACGTGTGCTGAATAAGAGTCTCTGGTCAAAACCTTAAAATTCGTGTAATTAGTCAAGTAATTAGAATAATTAATATAATTGTAATTAATGTTATGTAATTAAGCACTTAATTTTATGAAATGCAGTCTTTTGACTCGATATCCTTAATCACCATAGAAAATACGACATATTCCCAGAGTTTTATTAAAATCTGAAGAAGTTGAAAATCTGAGCAAAATATTATCCAAGGCTTGGATTTTTCAAGATTTTTCAAAAAATAGATTTCAATAAAATTATCATTATAGATGTTTTTACGTGTGCTGAATAAGAGTCTGTGGTCAAAACCTTAAAATTCGTGTAATTAGTCTAGTAATTAGCATATTAATATAATTGCAATTAATGTTAAGTATGCAAATAAGCGCTTAATTTTACGAAATGCAGTCTTTTGACTCGATATCCTTAATCACCATATAAAATACGATATATTGCCAGATTTTCATTAAAATCTGAAGAAGTTGAAAATCTGAGCAAAGTATTATCCAAGGCTATATATATACACCCTTGGATTTTTCTGGATTTTTATGAAAAATTAGATTTCCTTAAAATTTTCAGCATTGATGTTTTTACGTGTCCTTAAAGAGAATCTATAGTCAAATCCTAAAAATTTGAGTAATTAGTCGAGTAATTAGCATATTAATATATATATAATTAAGGTTATGTATGTAATTAAGCGCTTAATTTTATGAAATGCAGTCTTTTGACTCGATATCCTTAATCACCATATAAAATACGACATATTCCCAGGTTTTCATTAAAATCTGAAGAAGTTTAAAATTTGAGCAAAATAGTATCCCAGGCCTTGGATTTTTCTTGATTTTTTTAAAAAATAGATTTTCCTCAGATTTTCAGCATAGATATTTTTACATGTGCTGAATAAGAATCTGTGGTCAAAACTTTAAATTCGTGTAATTAGTCTAATAATCAGCATCTTAATATAATTGTAATTAATATTAAGTATGCAATTAAGCGCTTAATTTTATAAAATGTAGTATTTTGACTCGATATCCTAAATCACCATTGAGAATACAACATATTCCTAAATTTTCATTAAAATCTGAAGAAGTTGAAAATCTGAACAAAATATTATCCAAGGCTATATATATATAGCTTAATTTTACGAAATGCAGTCTTTTGACTCGATATCCTTAATCACCATATAAAATACGATATATTCCCAGAGTTTCATTAAAATCTGAAGAAGTTGAAAATATGAGCAAAATATTATCCAAAGATTTTTCTTGATTTTTAAAAAATAGATTTCAATAAAATTTTCATCATAGATGTTTTTACGTGTGCTGAATAAGAGTCTGTGGTCAAAACCTTAAAATTCGTGTAATTAGTCTAGTAATTAGCATATTAATATAATTGTAATAAATGTTAAGTATGCAATTAAGCGCTTAATTTTACGAAATGCAGTCTTTTGACTCGATATCCTTAATCACCATATAAAATAGGATATATTCCCAGATTTTCATTAAAATCTGAAGAAGTTGAAAATCTGAGCAAAGTATTATCCTAGGCTATATATATATATATATATATATATACACAATTGGATTTTTCTGGATTTTTATGAAAAAATAGATTTCCCTAAAATTTTCAGCATTGATGTTTTTACGTGTCCTGAATAAGAATCTATAGTCAAATCCTTAAAATTTGTGTAATTAGTCGAGTAATTAGCATATTAATATATATAATTAAGGTTATGTATGTAATTAAGCGCTTAATTTTTTGAAATGCAGTCTTTTGACTCGATATCCTTAATCACCATATAAAATACGACATATTCCCAGGTTTTCATTAAAATCTGAAGTTGAAAATCTGATTTTTTTCAAAAGCAGATTTCCTAAAATTTTCATCATAGATGTTTTAACGTGTGCTTAATAAGAGTCTGTGGTCAAAACCTTAAAATTCGTGTAATTAGTCGAGTAATTAGCATTATTAATATAATTGTAATTAATGTTATGTAATGAAGCGCTTAATTTTATGAAATGCAGTCTTTTGACTCGATATCCTTAATCACCATATAAAATACGACATATTCCCAGAGTTTTATTAAAATCTGAAGAAGTTGAAAATCTGAGCAAAATATTGGATTTATCATGATTTTTTGAAAAATAGATTTCAATTAAATTTTCATCATATTTGTTTTTACGTGTGCTGAATAAGAGTCTGTGGTCAAAACTTTAAAATTCGTGTAATTAGTCTAGTAATTAGCATATTAATATAATTGTAATTAATGTTAAGTATGCAATTAAGCACTTAATTTTACGAAATGTAGTCTTTTGACTCGATATCCTTAATCACCATATAAAATAGGATATATTCCCAGATTTTCATTAAAATCTGAAGAAGTTGAAAATGTGAGCAAAGTATTATCCAAGGCTATATATATACATCCTTGGATTTTTCTGGATTTTTATGAAAAAATAGATTTCCTTAAAATTTTCAACATTGATGTTTTTACGTGTCCTGAAAGAGAATCTATAGTCAAATCCTAAAAATTTGTGTAATTATTCGAGTAATTGGCATATTAATATATATATATATATATATATATATATATATATATATATATATATATATATATATATATATATATATATAATTAAGGTTATGTATGTAATTAAGCGCTTAATTTTATGAAATGCAGTCTTTTGACTCGATATCCTTAATCACCAGATAAAATACGACATATTCCCAGGTTTTCATTAAAATCTGAAGAAGTTGAAAATCTGAGCAAAATAGTATCCTAGGCCTTGGATTTTTCTTGATTTTTTTGAAAATATAGATTTTCCTCAAATTTTCAGCATAGATATTTTTACATGTGCTGAATAAGAATCTGTGGTCAAAACCTAGAAATTCGTGTAATTAGTCTAATAATCAGCATCTTAATATAATTGTAATTAATATTAAGTATGCAATTAAGCGCTTAATTTTACAAAATGTAGTATTTTGACTCGATATCCTAAATCACCATAGAGAATACAACATATTCCTAAATTTTCATTAAAATCTGAAGTTGAAAATTTGAACAAAATATTATCCAAGGCTATATATATATATATATATATATATATATATATATATATATATATATATATATATATATATATATATATATATATAGCTTAATTTTACGAAATGCAGTCTTTTGACTCGATATCCTTAATTACCATATAATATACGATATATTCCCAGAGTTTCATTAAAATCTGAAGAAGTTGAAAATCTGAGCAAAATATCCTTGGATTTTTCTGCATTTTTTTGAAAAATAGATTTCCCTAAAATTTTCATCATAGATGTTTTTACGTGTGCTGAATAAAAGTCTGTCGTCAAAACCTTAAAATTCGTGTAATTAGTGGAGTAATTAGCATTATTAATATAATTGTAATTAATGTTATGATTTTTTTCAAAAGCAGATTTCCCTAAAATTTTCATCATAGATGTTTTAACGTGTGCTGAATAAGAGTCTGTGGGCAAAACCTTAAAATTCGTGTAATTAGTCGAGTAATTAGCATTATTAATATAATTGTAATTAATGTTATGTAATTAAGCGCTTAATTTTATGAAATGCAGTCTTTTAACTCGACATCCTTAATCACCATATGAAATACGACATATTCCCAAAATTTCATTAAAATCTGAAGAAGTTGAAAATCTGAGCAAAATATTATCCAAGGTTATAACCTCGGATTTTTCTTGATTTATTAGAAAATAGATTTCAATAAAATTTTCATCATAGATGTTTTTACGTGTGCTGAATAAGAGTCTGTGGTCAAAACCTTAAAATTCGTGTAATTAGTCTAGTAATTAGCATACTAATATAATTCTAATTAATGTTAAGTATGCAATTAAGCACTTAATTTTACGAAATGCAGTCTTTTGACTCGATATCCTTAATCACCATATAAAATCCGATATATTCCCAGATTTTCATTAAAATCTGAAGAAGTTGAAAATCTGAGCAAAGTATGGATCAGGTGTTTGCTTTGAAGAATGTATGTGAGAAATACTTAGAAAAGCAAATGGATTTGTATGTCGCATTTATGGATCTGGAGAAGGCATATGATAGAGTTGATAGAGATGCTCTGTGGAAGGTATTAAGAATATATGGTGTGGGAGGCAAGTTGTTAGAAGCAGTGAAAAGTTTTTATCGAGGATGTAAGGCATGTGTACGTGTAGGAAGAGAGGAAAGTGATTGGTTCTCAGTGAATGTAGGTTTGCGGCAGGGGTGTGTGATGTCTCCATGGTTGTTTAATTTGTTTATGGATGGGGTTGTTAGGGAGGTGAATGCAAGAGTTTTGGAAAGAGGCGCAAGTATGAAGTCTGTTGGGGATTAGGGAGCTTGGGAAGTGAGTCAGTTGTTGTTCGCTGATGATACAGCGCTGGTGGTTGATTCATGTGAGAAACTGCAGAAGCTGGTGAGTGAGTTTGGTAAAGTGTGTGAAAGAAGAAAGTTAAGAGTAAATGTGAATAAGAGCAAGGTTATTAGGTACAGAAGGGTTGAGGGTCAAGTCAATTGGGAGGTGAGTTTGAATGGAGAAAAACTGGAGGAAGTAGAGTGTTTTAGATATCTGGGAGTGGATCTGGCAGCGGATGGAACCATGGAAGCGGAAGTGGATCATAGGATGGGGGAGGGGGCGAAAATTCTGGGAGCCTTGAAGAATGTGTGGAAGTCGAGAACATTATCTCGGAAAGCAAAAATGGGTATGTTTGAAGGAATAGTGGTTCCAACAATGTTGTATGGTTGCGAGGCGTGGGCTATGGATAGAGTGGTGCGCAGGAGGATGGATGTGCTGGAAATGAGATGTTTGAGGACAATGTGTGGTGTGAGGTGGTTTGATCGAGTAAGTAACGTAAGGGTAAGAGAGATGTGTGGAAATAAAAAGAGCGTGGTTGAGAGAGCAGAAGAGGGTGTTTTGAAATGGTTTGGGCACATGGAGAGAATGAGTGAGGAAAGATTGACCAAGAGGATATATGTGTCGGAGGTGGAGGGAACGAGGAGAAGAGGGAGACCAAATTGGAGGTGGAAAGATGGAGTGAAAAAGATTTTGTGTGATCGGGGCCTGAACATGCAGGAGGGTGAAAGGAGGGCAAGGAATAGAGTGAATTGGAGCGATGTGGTATACCGGGGTTGACGTGCTGTCAGTGGATTGAATCAGGGCATGTGAAGCGTCTGGGGTAAACCATGGAAAGCTGTGTAGGTATGTATATTTTGCGTGTGTGGACGTATGTATATACATGTGTATGGGGGTGGGTTGGGCCATTTCTTTCGTCTGTTTCCTTGCGCTACCTCGCAAACGCGGGAGACAGCGACAAAGCAAAAAAAAAAAAAAATGTAATTAAGGTTATGTATGTAATTAAGCGCTTGATTTTATGAAATGCAGTCTTTTCACTCGATATCCTTAATCACCATATAAAATACGATATATTCCCAGATTTTCATTAAAATCTGAAGAAGTTGAAAATCTGAGCAAAATATTATCCAAGGTTATAGACTAGGATTTTTCTTGATTTTTTTGAAAAATAGATTTCAATAAAATTTTCATCATAGATGTTTTTACGTGTGCTGAATAAGAGTCTGTGGTCAAAACCTTAAAATTCGTGTAATTAGTTGAGTAATTAGCATGTTAATATATATGTAATTAAGGTTATGTTTGTAATTAAACTCGATATCCAGAGTCATATTCCCAGATTTTCATTAAAATCTGAAGAAGTTGAAAATCTGAGCAAAATATTATCCCAGGCTATAGCCTCGGATTTTTCTTGACTTTTTTGAAAAAAAAATAGCTTTTCCTGAAATTTTCATCATACATATTTTTACATGTGCTGAATAAGAATCTATGGTCAAAACCTTAAAATTCGTGTAATTAGTCTAGTAAATAGCATATTAATATAAATATAATTAATGATAAGTATGCAATTAAGCGCTTAATTTTATGAAATGCAGTCTTTTGACTCGATATCCTTAATCACCAAATAAAATGCGACATATTCCCAGATTTCCATTAAAATCTAAAGAAGTTGAAAATCTGAGCAAAATATTATCCTAGGCTATAGCCTTGGATTTTTCTTGATTTTTTTGAGAAACAGATTTCCCTAAAATTTTCATCATAGATGTTTTAACGTGTGCTGAATAAGGATCCGTGGTCAAAACCTTAAAATTGGATTTTTCTTGATATTTTTGTAAAACAGATTTCCCTAAAATTTTCATCATAGATGTTTTAATGTGTGCTGAATAAGAATATGTGGTCAAAACCTTAAAATTCGTGTAATTAGTCGAGTAATTAGCATTGTTAATATGACTAATTAATGTTATGTATGTAATTAAGCACTTAATTTTATGAAATGCAGTCTTTTGACTCGATATCCTTAATCACCATATAAAATACGATATATTCCCAGGTTTTCATTAAAATCTGAAGAAGTTGAAAATCTGAACAAAATATTATTCAAGGCTATATACACCCTTAGATTTTTCTGGATTTTTATGGAAAAATAGATTTCCCTAAAATTTTCAGCATTGATGTTTTTACGTGTGCTGAATCTATAGTCAAAACCTTAAAATTTGTGTAATTAGTCGAGTAATTAGCATATCATTATATATGTAATTAAGGTTATGTATGTAATTAAGCGCTTAATTTTATGAAATGCAGTCTTTTGACTCGATATCCTTAATCACCATATAGAATACGACATATTTCCAGATTTTCATTAAAATCTGAAGAAGTTGAAAATCTGAGCAAAATATTATCCAAGGCTATAATTAAGGCTATAGCCTTGGATTTTTCTTGATTTTTTTGAAAAATAGATTTCCCTAAAATTTTCATCATAGATGTTTTAACGTGTGCTGAATAAGAGTCTGCGGTCAAAACCTTAAAATTCGTGTAATTAGTCTAGTAATTTGCATATCAATATATATGTAATTAAAATCTGAAGTTGAAAATCTGAGCAAAATATTTTATGAAAAAATATATTTCCCTAAAATTTTCAGCGTAGATGTCTTTACGTGTGCTGAATAAGAATCTATGGTCAAAACCTTAAAATTCGTGTAATTAGACGAGTAATTAGCATATCAATATATATGTAATTAAGGTTATCTATGTAATTAAGCGTTTAATCTTATGAAATGTAGTCTTTTGACTCGATATCCTTAATCACCATATAAAATACGACATATTCCCAGATTTTCATTAAAATATAAAGATGTTGAAAATCTGAGCAAAATATTATCCATTAGTATAATTTTTCTTGATTCTTCTTAAAAAATAGATTTTCCTAAAATTTTCAGCATGAAATGTTTTTACGTGTGCTGAATAAGAATCTGTGGTTAAAACCTTAAAATTCGTGTAATTTGTCGAGTAATTAGCATAAAAATATATAATTAATGTTAAGTATATAATCAAGCGCTTAATCTTACGAAATGCAGTCTTTGACTCGATATCCTTAATCACCATATAGAATACGACAT
>NC_092227.1:59416118-59511118 GCF_036320965.1 Panulirus ornatus | reverse complement strand
CCAGCTGACCCTCTAGGTCTCCTCTCACAAAGGAATACAAAGGAACTCAAGCAGCAACAAACCAATGGGTCTTTTTGAGGTCGTCTGTGATAGTGGAAGAGACCAGAACGTCACAGATCAGTGTGGTTAGAGCAGGAAGGCACACAGATTTTTTCAGAGAGAAAAAAAAAAATCACGTCAACTTTTGATGTGACTTAGGAGGCGAAAATAGACTTACTCAGGTGTGAACATCGAGTGAGATATTGATTGTCTGTTGTTAACCGTATCTACGGTGCTGATATCAATTAATCTGTCTGGTAAGTCATTCCGTACGTTCACAATTCTGCTGTAGAAAAATAAAAGATAGTCTGCTTGATTCGAGGAAAAATGTTTGTCCTTGAGTTCGTATCCATTATTATGAGCGAAATCGGACGAAATTACCCTTTATTAGCTTCCATAAAAAGATCATTAATCGTGCTTCTACGTAATAGATCACCTATTAACCGTTTTCTGTTCTCACTTCAATAGACTCGAGTCTTTTAGTCGGCTCTCCTAAAATTTGTTTCGCAGCCCGGAAATCCTCTTAATCACTCGCCGCTGTACTCTCTCCATTCTCTCTATGTGTCTATTCAAGTCGCGGGACAAAAACTAGACACAATATTCAATCTAGGGACACGCTAATGAAATGTGAACGGTAAGTGAGGATAAACTTTTCAGGCTACAATTCAAAGGCCCCTGCCTGCGATGCCAAGAATTCTGTTCGCGTTTTTACCGTTCCAGTGCACCTCTTTTCTGGCTCTTCGTCACCAGATCTTACTTCATCCAAGTCTTTTTTTTTCCCTCGCACACCTTTTGTAGCTGAACAGAATTCATGCTCTAGTTTGCATCTTGCCTTTACTACAGATATGTAAAACTTTCCACTTATTTATGTTAGCTGAAACGACGCGGGTTAACTGAAGCCCTGATCGAGGCCATCTCTTTAACGATATATATATATATATATATATATATATATATATATATATATATATATATATATATATATATATATATATATATATGTCTGACTCTAGACTGAACTTGTGGATCATGGGAAAAAATAGTGTTGCTGCTATGAAGTATGTGCCATATAAAACCAGGTAGCTTTCTGTTTCTTTAGGATGAAGGAGGGAAATTTACATGAATTTTGCCCATAGTGTTGTTACTTTTTTTCTTATTATATAATGATGGCTTGTATTTTAAAGGTAAAACTTTAGAGAAACTGAAAGAGAAGTGGTTTCTTTTAAGTAAAGTGATTTTCATCTTAATAACCATGATGATTATGATACATTATACACGCTTGTCAGACTTGTAAGCTCACGTATTCTTAGACCTCTGTTGGCTCATGGGATTCTTATCAGTTCCAAACTTGACAAGTTAAGAAAGCTCATTTCAAGCATTACTGAACCAGTTTGGCTTTAGTTTCCCTGTGAGGCACAATGAAGTTCATTAAGGGGTAGATTATTATGTTTATTACATATTCAAGTCAGCATATCGCCAGAACAGTGATATATCAAATTGAACCAGCTAACATAAATATATATATATATATATATATATATATATATATATATATATATATATATATATATATATATATATATATATATATGTGTTATCTCTGGGGATAGGGGAGGAACATTTCTTCCCACGTATTCCCTGCGTGTCGTAGAAGGCGACTAAAAGGGGAGGGAGCGGGGGGCTGGAAATCCTGCCCTACCGTTTATAATATTCCAAAAGAAGGAACGTAGAGGTGGGCCAAGTGAGGATATACC
The DNA here is from genome assembly GCF_036320965.1 of Panulirus ornatus. Lineage (NCBI taxonomy): Eukaryota > Metazoa > Arthropoda > Malacostraca > Decapoda > Palinuridae > Panulirus > Panulirus ornatus. Next base: position 59,509,325 of record NC_092227.1, on the reverse strand, counting down.
CTTTAAAGCTCACTCCTCTGTTCTTATCGCTTCCTCGCTAATGCGGAAAATGGCGAATATGTATAAAAAAAAAAAATATATATATATATATATATATATATATATATATATATATATATATATATATATATATATATATATATATATATATATATATGATTCCTATGTGCTATTTTCTAGGACAAAGGTATTTTTTTCTCATCGTTCCACCATTTTGGAAAAAAAAAAATTGTTAATGCGCATTGACACGTACAAACATTGCTTCTTCTGCTCTAGAAGTTTTACTGAAGCTTTTCCATGCTACGTCCACAACATTCTTACTCACAACACCATCATAAATTTGCCTGTTGAGAGCAATGCGATCACTAAAATTTGTAAGGTTGAATTTATTTTCTATGCTGACCAGCATTACGTGCAGTGTTAGAGTACTACCACAAAAGTAATTTGTCGGTGATCAATTGCACCGTAAATTTTCTCTGGTCCCAATATCATCAACGAGAGCCTCATATTAAACTAGAACGAAGTCTGTCTTATGTTCTCATAGCGAGTAGATTTCTTAGCTAATTGTATTGGGTCGTTCTCAAGCAAATACAGGAAGAGCTCGTCCCCCGGGGCTTGTGGAAAGGGATTCCCCTACACACAAAAGATAAGGTTTAGGAACACGAAACCACAGGGAAAGAATCAAGTGAATCGTGCGCAATCAAGGACATCCCTGGGATGAAGAATTCACCCATGAACATCTCTTTCTGGACTCCCCCTGACATGTCATGGATGCATACACGGTTGTCCACGGTCAGGCTAGAGGGACAGACAGCTGTCTACAGAGCTTCTCAGTTCAGGTGACATGTTTAAGGTAGAGAGTAAGGGACTCAACGATATATAAGGTCAGTTAGGGATCTCTTACGACTCATCTGAGGAAAATTTCTTATCAAAGCTGCCGTATTTATTGATGATATAAACAAATATCTCGTGAGTAAAAAACGTTTTGATATGTGAATTTTTTTTTTTTTTTAGAGTACTATCAACAACGCTGTCTTTTAATAAGAATTAATGAAACGAGCAAAATTACGAGGTGGGTCGCAGGTAACTTTATGTATATTCTCCCTAATACCAACATATTTAAAGATGATTATGTTTTATGAATAGTTTGTGCTTGCAAAATGAGGAAACGAAAGTTTATAAACTCCTGCTGACACGGAAGTACAGACATCTCCACCAATCAACCATCAACTTGCCACGTACAGAAAATGTAAACAAAGCTATAACTGTTATGGTGCATGTGTGGTGAAGCTAACTAGTTACTGCTGATATGAAGACGCAGCATAATGAGATGGTACTACCCCCCTTTAGAGTCCATCTCTCACACATCGGTAGGAAAAACGAAAAGGCAAGCTTCAGCATGAATTCGGTTGAACTGCAAAACGTAAATGAGGAAAAAGTCTTGGGCGTAATAATCCCTGGTGATCTAAAGCCGAGTAAAGAGTGATGCCACAGAAGCAGTGAAAAGAATGGACAAGATCTTTTCTTGGATTCACAGGGAAGGACGTCGAATTTAAGTCCAGGAAAATCACCCTTACTCGCTACAGTTCATTGGGTCATCCCCATCTTGAATATTGTGTTCAGTTTTGGTCATCCTGTCTATAAAAGATATAGACAGAATGGGGAGAATATAGCGTCGAGATCAGTTGAAAAGACTTGAATCTATTTAGTTAGAAAAGCGAAGATTAAGAGATGATCTAATCATTTCAAACAATACCCATGAACGTATATGAATTGTTACTAAAGTAGACACCACTTATGGTGGATGGAATTCTGTTAATCAGTAGTAGTAGTAATGACTGATAAGGCTAATTCAGGCTATCAACGTGCCAGACACTACACTTTGGTACTTCGAGGACACAATCAGTCAAGCCGTAGGCTGGCCGATGCACCAATTAGCCAAGACGGAGTAAACCGGACTCTCACTGACCTTTCTGAGAAGCCTGCATCCCATGGTTGACCGAAACATTCCAAGAAGGTGAAAGACATGATAGAAAGTAAGCAAAGCTATTCGCTAAGCAGTTGGACGATGACTCACAAGGAACATATCATGAACCTCGACCAAGTCATCTGTGCATTTGATAACACTGATGTTTATCTCCGTATGGATACTCGCTCAAATATACTCGCATTTCTCTTTAGGATTGTACGGTAATCACCATTTCTTCTAAGACTAATACGGGATCAGCCCCTCAAAGGTCATGCAGCCTCACCACATGTAACGTCGTGCCAAAATATTTGGAATTACCAGACATATACGCCCACACGAAAAAGGAAATTCAGTAGGGGGTCAGTCTTATATATGAAGATCGGTTCCATGGGTGTTAAGCTATGTCATACGCATCACAATATTACATTTTCCTAAAATTTTCCTATTACGTGATGAAGCTAGACACCGAAGAAGCTGAAACTTAGGTACTAAAGTTATGATTTTAGAATGAGATACTTTTAAGAAAGTTTCTGGTTGTGCAAGATCTTCTTAGCTTGAGAAAGGTCGTGTCTCACTCTTTATGCCCAGTTGGTCTGCCAGAATAATTGTGAGAGCCACAGGGAAGCTGCTCTGGTCTGACGTTATCAAGAGCTCATAAGTTGGGTTGCCTAACTGCATATCGACTGCTGTGTTTACGGACTTCAAAGTGATTATAAAGTACTCAGGTCTGTAAGCCTTACAGGCTGTAAACCTACATGCCATGTATACTGCCAGGGAAGTAAGAAGGTACTGGCCGTGGTATACATATGTACCGTCATCAGATATTTCACTGTCTTCCTCCTCGGGACAGTGAGGAGTCAAACAAGTGTTCCACTGGAGATAACGGTGTACCGGACGGTCAGCTGCCACTATCTCTCATATGCCCCTCCCCCCTTCGCGCTCCTCCACCCCCTCTCCATCACTCTCCTGACCTCGTCTTAGCCTAACCACAACTGGGGGACGCCCAAGAATCATGTTCTTGCGTCGCAGATTCATGCACTTTGCACACCATCTCATCATTTGAAGAAGAAAAAGAAACAGAAAAAGAAGAAGAAACAGAAGGAAAAGAAGAAGTTGAAAGCTGATCTCATGGGCTGGACTGGTATTAATATCGATTCTTGGAATGCTATTTTTCTTATGCCTTCGGCCACCAGAGACCTCGTTCTTGGAGGCACGAGAGACTATAGCGCTCAAAATCGCGTGAAGCTGAGGCATCATGTTACAACTGAGGCTAAAATTAGGAATAATCTCATAGAGTGAAGCGAGTTACCAAAAGTCCGAAGCTAAAACAAATATACGTTATACTATATCTCAAAAGATGGCAAAGACTGTATCATACCAGTGTTCTGAATGTGATAATCATAAGTATAGGATAAAGAGAAGTGCTGCGCATTATTCGTATGTACACATTGTCCACACACTCCTCTCGTACTCTATCTTTTCTTGTACGATCAACCATCCTTACTAGTATCACATACTGTGCGCAGACATCTGATTTCCACCACATTCTTCCTCTTCCATAACCTTTTATCTAGGACCCCTCGCCACGCATCAACACAATCCATCAAAGTTATCTTATCCTCAAACGTACTCATCTTTGCCCTCACAGACACTAAATTCTAACGAACCGAAATAAAGCACAACAAAATTCCTTTTTATCAAACAAAGCAGAAAGTCAGATATGTAAATACCTGCACTTTTGCTTTTGAAACTTCCTGTTGCTCATCTGTCTAAAGACATCAATGATCTAATTTTGGTGCACAAAAAAAAAAAATGTCCTTTTCGGTGGCAGGTAACATCAGAAGCATCATTCTATCTTCGTCGTAAAGACGCTGTTGCTGAGTCTTCACAAGTTGTGATTTTGGAAAGGAACGTTCCACAGTGGCATTTGTTAATACCAGCAGAGTAGCAGACATTGTGATAAACCCAAAGACTGTGGGAAACACAACGTACAGCTCGTCTTTCTTTATGCAATCGCGCAATCCACAGTTCTGGCACATTGTTCTTTGAACAGGAACATGTGAATGAAACTCTTTCAGTCATGTTAAGATCTTATCCTGATATCGAAAGCTCCAAATCTGATAAATATCTTTAGATGGAATTCCAGAGGCAGTGGAGGGATCTCAAAATTTTACCAGCGTGGCAGTCCCTAAGTCTGTCACTATTCCGTCTGAATCTTTGATTCATTCATCAAGATATGTAAGAAACACTGGTAAACTTGGGTGCAGTATTACACTTCTGATGATTAAAACGTCTGGCATTCTTCAGCGGAACTGAGACAGTATTTCCAATGACCGAGAACTTTTCGTCTTCATTCATGGGCTGCAAATTTTTTTTCTTTGAATCTCATTTTTCTGCATCGTCTGCTTTTCGCTCAGCATCTGCAGAGAAAACCTTGGACTGTTCATCTTTCCTTAATGCCTAATTCATCTTCTATATTCTATCCATGATGTTGTACAGATATGTAAACTTAGTATACTCCATCCACTATGTTGTAAAGATATGTAAACTTAGTATACTCCATCCACTATGTTGTAAAGATATGTTAACTTAGTATACTCCATCCACTATGTTGTAAAGATATGTTAACTTAGTATACTCCATCCACTATGTTGTAAAGATATGTTAACTTAGTATACTCCATCCACTATGTTGTAAAGATATGTTAACTTAGTACACTCCATCCACTATGTTGTAAAGATATGTTAACTTAGTATACTCCATCCACTATGTTGTAAAGATATGTTAACTTAGTATACTCCATCCACTATGTTGTAAAGATATGTTAACTTAGTATATTCCATCCACTATAGTGTAAGCTGTTACGCTGACTGAGCATTGGCACTGAATCTGACGCTACGCAAGTCTCCAAAAAAAAGTGGAGCTATAACTGTTGGACAAGCGAAGATTACGACACTACTTCTACGAACGTATGATTGGGTCAGGTGGAGGATCGCAATGCTGACGTCTCCTGAAGGAACTGTGTCTCCACAGCAAAGACCAACGACCAAGTGTTCCACATTCCATCATGACATACCTAGTGGGTGTCTGATACCCAGTGGGTGTCTGGGTTTTACTACCACTTGGTTTGATCAAGGTATATGCATAACAGGGTAAGTAGAAAGTTTCCTTGATCTGTTGGAGAATTCGAGATTGCAGTCCTTTATAAGACCCCCCCCCCCCCCCCTTCCTTTTATCATCCCATCTACATCATCTCCGAATTTCATCAATGTTTAGCTTACTCTTATCAAAAAGCGAAAGTGATACGTTCTCCTACTTTCCACTTGTCACTGACTGGACATCACACACGGGAATTAACAGCTCTGTCATTTCCACGTCATATTATGACAGGTACGTAGAGAGGAGCACTTATGCTGTGTGCTAGACATGTCATTTCATAACAAATTTGAAAAATAACTTCGTTCTCACAATATCTTTCAAGGACGTTTTATCTGACGTGTGCACCCAAGGCTTGGATTAGAATGCTGTCTGTCTTTCTCGATGGTAGAGACACATGTGGCCGCTTTCTACTTCTTGGCCGACTTGTAGATGATAATATAAGCACTGCTGACGCTGGTATACTTTACAAGCAAATGGACAAGCTCAAGGAAATGCCACTTTTATTCAAGCTTTCTGAACTCCCATGATCTGAACGCCATGCCTTGCCTCGCCACGTAAATGGCAATGTCTAGTAGCAGAGGAAATGCCTCTGTTTTTATAGTCTCCCTTGATTCATCATGGCTTCCTCCCTCACTGTCTGACTTGTCTGCCGTTTTCGCTCATGCATTTCTCGTGAGGCAACACCACTGTCACATGAATAATAGGAATCAGAAATCAGAAATCATATATACCTGCGGGAAACTCCATCGTGTTTACATACCTCAATGTTTTCCTAACTGTGAGGGGGTAAAAATTTTTGTTCTCTCTCTCTCTCCTAAAAGTGAATCGCATCATTATACCAGTAGCACTGGACCGGTGATTCTCGCTCGACTGTTGTACTTATCATCAGGTTAAGGGCGTTGCCATGGGTGGCCGGCTACCACTTTGTTCCCCTCCCACATCAGCAAATGAGATGTAGTTTGGACCCATTATTAAACATCTTGGTTAAATGACCAATCATCTGGATTTCAAGTCTTGATTCTACTGTCGTTAGGTGGATAACGCATTATTCGCTTGCCACACGTCAACCACACGTTCTCTAAATTCTATATTCACCTAACTTTACAGGCATACGAATAGAACTGAGGTCTGAGCACGAGAGTAACGGCGCAATATACTTCCTTGACACGTTCATTTTCCGGATTTTTATGCTGGAAGCCTAGATTACAGGGCATTACTACAGGAGCTTTCTCCTCTGTAATCACAGACAACTACGAGAGAGAGAAATCTGGTTACAGCTGTAGCCACCAGAGCTTATGAAATTTGTCTCTGACGTTACCGCAGCCAATTATGAAATCCACTTTTTGGAACACCACACATCAATAAATGAAGTTAGTGTCGAGCACTCTGACACATAACTGTGGAATACAAATTAATGAATTTAAATAACAAATACCTTTAGTTACGAAAGCTATTGTGTACTTCCCTGTAATCTCTACCAGTCTATTCTTCACCAAAATTATCAGTGATTTTTACCCTAAATTACAAATCAAAATTAAATTGAAATTTAATTGTACTATCAGCTTTTGGTTCAGACTTGCTCTTCGTGGATACTTGAACGCAGTACTGCAGTGCATGCTAAAGAAATCAAAACGCATCTTTGAGCATAAAGCAATGTTGAGTAAGGCCAGCCGACATGAGCGAGCCATCACACAGTGCCGCCATTTGTGCGCATGTGCAGAGTGCCGACCAGCCCGCACAGCGGAACTCATTTTCATTAGTTTTATCCTTCAATTTTACGTTGTTGTCACTTATATTACTCACTAGTTTGGATTTTAACTAGGTTCATGAGTAGATTTCTATATTCTAGCATTGCGTTTTATGATAATTCTAAGTTTACTGATATCTTTCATTCTTTGTTTTTTAATCATTTCATGTATGTTTTTGTAGTCTATGTTGCGTAATTAATACTGGTGAAAATATATCTATATATTGCAGTAAGGTCATAGTGACGCGCGTGATCCATGATTTGCTGATACCCAAGAGGAAAAATGAAACACGATATGTCCTGAGTGCACTTTCGTGTAAATCACATTTTTAGGAGAGGTACAATTAACTGAAAAACCACTGTCACTTTTTTTGGACGCCGTCATCCCGAGTTGAACTATTCTTCAACCCTGTGCTGGCACTTCGGGGAACACTGAATGACATTATCTGATGACAATAGATATAACACGACCTATAACTTAGTGTCACACTCGGTAAAGTATGTGCGTCCACTGTTTCCAGGATTTGTAAGTTCCAAGATTACGTCGGTGGCTACATAGCGGTCAACGTGTACTTACGAAACCCAGATTGTTCATACCAGCTAGCTACAGAACTGCTTACCTGTGATCTTTACAGTCAACTTGGCAAACCAGATGGTGACATATTGTGAGGCACAACCTCTCTTTATCTTATTGAGAATGCTATGATACAGATAATCTTATTTGGATTCTCAACCTTTGTAGCCTATAACACAATTTGACGATTATTTTCTGTTTTATGTGTAGGCTATTGAGACCTATTTGATTTCCCGGTTAAGATTTTACATTTGGCAGTCACCGCAGCAAAATATGAAATATAAACATATCGGTCATTAATAATAATTCCATGTTCAACGAAAGAAATATTGCTAGAAGATACTAAATGAAACAATCACAAGCTGACTAACAGTAGCATGGTAGATCTTACGATCACCAGCAGCAACATGGAGGATCTTACGATCAAGAGCAGAAACATGGAGGATCTTACGATCACCAGCAACATGGAGGATCTTACGATCACCAGCAACAACATGGAGGATCTTACGATCACCAGCAGCAACAGGGAGGATCTTACGATCACCAGCAGCAACATGGAGGATCTTACGATCACCAGCAACAACATGGAGGATCTTACGATCACCAGCAACAACATAGAGGATCTTACGATCACCAGCAGCAACAGGGAGGATCTTACGATCACCAGCAACAACATAGAGGATCTTACGATCACCAGCAGCAACATGGAGGATCTTACGATCAAGAGCAGCAACATGGAGGATCTTACGATCAAGAGCAACAACATGGAGGATCTTACGATCACCAGCAGCAACATGGAGGATCTTACGATCAAGAGCAGCAACATGGAGAATCTTACGATCGCCAGCAGTAACACGGAGGATTTTACGATCTCCAGCAGCAACATGGAGGAACTTATGATCACCAGCAGCAACGTAGAGGATTTTACGATCTCCAGCAGCAACATGGAGGAACTTATGATCACCAGCAGCAACATAGAGGATCATACGATCACCAGCAGCAATATGGAGGAACATACGATCACCAGCAGCAACATAGAGGATCGTACGATCACCAGCAGCAACATGGAGGATTCTATGATCATCAGCAGCAACATGGAGGATCTTACGATCACCAGTAGCAACAAGAAGGATCTTACGCTCACCAGGAGTAACATGGAGGATATTACGATCACCAGCAGCAACATGAAGGATCTCACGATCACTAGTAGCAACAAGGGGAACTAACAATCACCAGCAACATGGATGATCTTATGATCATCAGCAGCAACATTGGAGGATCTTACGATCACCAGCAACATTGGAGGATCTTACGATCACCAGCAACAACATGGAGGATCTTACGATCACTAGCAGCAACATGGAGGATCTTCCGCTCACCAACAGGAACACATTAGATCTTACGATCACCAGCAGCGACATGGAGGACTTCACGATCACCAGCAGCAACATGGAGGATCTTACGATCACCAGCAGCAACATGGAGGATCTTACGATCATCAGCAACATGGAAGATCATACGCTCACCAGTAGTCGCATTAAGGGGTGGAGTCAACCTACGGCAGCAGCAGAAGGGCAAGAGAGGACTCATGTACACAACCATCACCGAAAGAATAGCAAAATGAAAACGACAAACATTACTATCGTTGGGAGACGACAAAGCCAACCTTCAGCAGCGGTAGGAACGAAGAGGACACACAGCCAGCACCACCAACAGTAGCAGGGCAGACTGGACACAAAATACAACAAAGGGAAGAGAAGTGTACGTCAAAGACTCCAGTAACAGCAACAGCTGCAGGACAGAATGGTGACTAGCAAACGCTAACAGCAGAATCGACGAACAGTGAGTGGGTCAACAGCAGCAGGGTGGAGTGGACGCAGCCAGCACCAGCAAGAGAAGCAGGAATGCAGGATATCTCCACTATCAGCGGGAGGGCAGAATCTACATAGCCAACAATAATTCTAACCACAGGTTAAGGTGGACATCAACAAGTAGGAGCAGCAGAGAGGATACAGTGAACAGCAACAATAGCGAAACCAGCTGAAGAGTCAGGACGATGGCAAACTGTAGCAGCTTTAGAGTACCAGTCGAAGCAGAACACTAGAACAAACTGGAGAACGCCAACACCACCTCCGGCAGCGTTAGGGACAGCGCGTGGAGGCAACCAGTACTAGCAGGAGCAGTCACGAAGATTGGAAGCATCCGACATATGCAAGAGAGCAGACGGAGACAGTCAAAGACTCCAGGAAGGACTGAGGACGGACACTCTACCATCAACAGCAGAACTAAATGTTGAAAGCCAACACCACCAGAGCCTCACGCAGGGCAGAGTAGGTTGCAGACGACATCACCAGCAGAAGTAACAGGAGGACCCAGTGGACGTCACAGCCAAAACCGATAACAGTAAAAACAACAGAAGGAGGGAATAGATACAGGGAAGAACTCGAGGACTGACAGTTATGATACGTCCTTCTTCCCTCGAGCAGGGAAGCTGAGGAAGCCTCTTCATCTCTTCGTCTTTTCTTCTTCCAATAAACTTTCTTCTTTTATGAGTCAAGTCTGCAAACACCTGCGAATACCTGACTAAATCTGACATTTTTTTTGGTTACTCATTTCCCTACTAACCGTAATGGCTTTCATAGGGAAATGCTTAACCAAAAAAAAAAAGGGAAGAAAAATGCTGCAGATGAGCGGAGTAAGGCCCACCAACAACAGCAGCAGCTGCGGACTAGAGAGGCGACAGGAAATACCAGCAACAGCAGTGGCAGGGAGGGAGTAGAGATCGCCACTATCACCTTCAGCACCGGCTAACAGAGTGGAGACGACAAGCAACAGCAGCGGGGTAGAGTGAGGACAACCGTACGCAAGCAGCAACAGCACAATATATCCAGCATGATACACACCACCAAACATCAACCAGAATTGCTTCAAAGAAGTGATGTCAAAAGTGGAAGAAATACTGAATGGGATGAATGAAAATGATTCAGGCATTATCAGGTCTTTAGACTCCAACTTTCATTTCATTCACTGGCAGGCAAGAGGAAAGGTGAAGGAGAACAGTTTCAAAAGTTCATGAAGTTTTGTCATTCCTTCAGCCTTGTATAAGTAAACCACAGATATGCAAGAGTGAACAACGCGACTGACCTTACCTTTGCAAGAGACGTGGCGCTGCTATCAGATACAAGAGCGGATGCTACAAACGTTCAACACCTTCACGATATGACAAAGATCTTCTAAACAAAGTCTCCATGTAAACCTCTCGGATAAGAGACACATAAATATCCCATATACAATAGAAGTAAACCTCTCAGATTTGACACGTGTAAACCTCTCAGATGCCACAAATGTAAATTTCTCAGATGCGACACACGTACGCCTCTCACATGCAACACACTTCCAGGAACATCCTTTTGTTTTCATATTTCCAGGAACCTGGGCGCCTTCCAACAAAGCTCATGGTGGTCCACTTTTTGCTTCCCATTCGCAGAATAAGTTACAGAATAATGAATTACAGCAACGTGAATTAGATAATGATAAAATAACCCGAAAAATAAGTTTTTTCTCTTTATAAACGTCCTATTTTCCGGAAAAGGATTAAACAAGATTTGAAGAAGAAAAAAGCTTGTAAGATGAGGTACGAATATCATGATAAGATTACTACAGCCTGACCCAGCATGAAATACCTTTCAGTAACAAACTGACGGTCTTGTTTTTTTTTTTTTTTTTTCTGCACTGTTGCCTTTTTCAAGGACAGGACAGGATCTTGGGACCAGATTGAGCGGCAGACTAAGAGGCCACAATTTGGCAAACGGATATCCGTGACGCTCTGAGTAGATGGACACAAGAAGGAGTAGCATTCATTCATGGTTTCTCCTTACCCTTGGTAGATGGCAGCACTAGGTTCCCTTAGGTCATGGGTAGATCAGTCGGGGTGCGTACTGGGGATGGAGGCATGGATGCCAACGGAGGCGCACACAGCTCCCAACTACATGCTAAGACTAGAGCAGTACACTTGGAGAATGTTTAGACAAGATCATCAAAGAAACCATGACTAAACATTCTCGATACACAACATTACTGGAAGACCAGAATGGCGACTATGGACTCGTTCTCAGAGGACAAATTATCGAACACCAAAACTACCTGACTACTCCTTACAACAGCAATAGAGGCAAAGATTCACCTAACGGACGTGACAGTTTGAAACTTAGGGACCTCGACGGGAATCAGATCGGTTGATCATAATGTGACGTATACTAGAACAAGATCATTATGACCAGCTGAACTCTGACATACATTTGATAACTGCTCGGGGGATTAAATGTGGGGATCAGTAACACACAGCAAGAGGTATAACGAAGAAAACCCATGAAACATAACTTCTCTATCCCTGGGGAACGAGATTCAAGTAACCTTTGACTACTTACTGTACAGATATCTACCAGTGTTATTGTCCTGTGCATCCTCCACACCTGGTAAACTACGTAAACAAGTGAACGTTCACAATGAATACCTTTACAGCGTTCTTACCTGAAATTTGTGTAATTATTTCTCTTAACCTAATTCAGATTTCTGGAGATTACTTTTGGTCCAGCAGAGAAATGTTCCAAAAGAGGTTATTAATGCAAGGATCAAAACAGTCTTCCTTTGAGTGCACACCTCGCCACACATGGCAGCAGCCAAGTGTGATAATAATGATAATGATATCAAAGATAATGATAAGAATAATGATAATGATAATAATAATAATGATAATGGTAATGATAATAATAACAATAATAACAACAACAACAACAACAATAATTATAATAATAATAATAATAATAATAATAATAATAATAATAATAATAATAATAATAATAGTGGATTACTATTTGTGATAACGATGATGATGAGGACTATTGATTATGATAATCACTTTACGTATGGTACTGTCTATGATAATCACAGAAAGGAACAATAACATTAATCCTTTGATGACACATGATCAAGAACACATGATCAAGAACACATGATCAAGAACACATGATCAAGAACACATGATCAAGAACACATGATCAAGAACACATGATCAAGAACACATGATCAAGAACACATGATCAAGAACACATGATCAAGAACACATGATCAAGAACATACCACAGAATGTGACTGAGGACCAATCGAATTATGGGCACCAAAACAGTTGTAAGAAAGCTGAATTCTCGATAAAAAGAAAGGAAGGGAAAAAATAAATACAATGTGTTTAAAAGTTGTCCCCATTATCAGGTATCTATAAACTCTGCCAGCTCTGCGTGCCGGTCAGCGAGGGCATAACACCAACCTAACCTAACCAGTTCAGTGAGACGCGTCAAAAACTCGCATATGATACTGCGACGCAAGTACACACACACACACACACACACACACACACACACACACACACACACACACACACAGAGCCAAGGTCTTCTGAGAAATAAAAAGGTTGAGGTTAGAATATGTCTACTTTTTCTTCTGTCTTACGTTGGAGGCTCTAGTCACGGACAAAGATTCATATCAACGCCGGGCCTTAACCGAATTAGAGAGAGGTTAATGAAAAAGGAAACAGAAGAAACAAGGAAAGGTATTTACGAATTTCGGAGGAAGGGAAAAAAAACCTCTCTTTTGAAAAGTGTCGGGTCGTGGCTCCGGAAGAGATATGAGAGGGATAAAGAGTTCTAAAGCTTCGAGGAGGAGGGGAACGGTCCATCCTTGAGTTCCCAACGGCCAACGGCCACACAGTAATCATGTGACGCAGCAGCTTGCCGAGTATCGCGTGGCCTAGCGAGTGGTGGGGGGCACACAAGCAGCCGGCTCTCGGGAGCAGAAACCAGAGAAATAACTATAGAAGAGGGAAAGTGATCCAACAGTACGGCGTAGGGCAAGGTGGTTAACCTAGTTAGCCTGGGAGAGCGGACACCTAAACAGGACTCCTACTTTCTTAGAGGCAGACTTAGTTATTTCCATAACATGGGGGACATCGAGGATGTTGTCGATGTTACAGTAATACCAAGCATGTTCATACAGTCGAGAGGTGGAATTTCAGAACCGTCGGAGAGAGGAAAGTTGTGAGGACTTTACGATAAAGAGATGGGTAGAAACTAAGTCTTGGAGGCAGCTACATATGAGCGAGCAAAGTGACGGAGGGAAGCCAAAAGAAAGAAGGTTAGAGATAAGACCCTAATGCTACACGCTGTCAAAAGCTTAGGACACATCAAGGGCAACTACATGGGATTCCCCAAAATCTTTCTGGGATGATAACCAGACATCATTAAGACAGGAAAGGATATCACCAGTAGATGTCACCTTACGGTACAATACAGGTGATCAAAGGTTCAAAATGTTTGAGGATATGGGAACTGAGGAGGGATTCAAAGACATTGGAAATAGTAAACGCCAAATCAGGAGGACGATAGTTGGAGGGATTAGACTGGTCAGCCTTCATAGGAATGGACTGTACCAACACATACCACATGCTTCCAAGAAGAAGGAAAGGTTTTAGTTTTCAAACAGAGACGGGCCATACGAGCAAGCACAGGTGAAAGTTCGGAGGCACATTCTTTCAATAAACGGGGATGGATGCCATCAGGTCCATAAGCCTTGCTTGTGTCCAGAGAGAAAAGCAATTTTCGGAGAGTCCGAAAAGAGATTACAGGAAGGGGCATAGGATTAGCAAGAAGAGCACCAGGTGATGGAATGATAGAGGCATCCAAAGGCAGAGTTAAAGGTGAAACGAAAACCCAAGAGAGTTACTTTGCGAGAGAGACAGCCATAGTACCGTCAGAACGGGAAAAAATTGAAAGAAAAGTTGAGTGACAGGTGTTGGTAGCGACGCCCTTAGCTAAAGAACAGAGAGAACTATCAGTAGATATAGAGGAGTCGGATGGAGGGTTTTCCCATACACAATATGCCTGATCTCTTGCTTAAATGGCCTCAGAATAGGAACGGTTGAACCATGGATTGGAAGAAGAGGTCGTCTTGGAGTAAGAAGGTATAGATGCTTCCATTCGTTCATCAATAACCTTCGCTACGCTTTTAGTGCATAAGCATTATCACATAAGAAGGTGCCGTTGAAATAGATTCATTTATGAGAGTGTGATCAGATGAACCAACCGGGGACGGGATTGTGTAGTTACAGCGGGATGGACTAGAGGTGAAAACTGTGATTGGAGAAAGCGAGAGCTTCAATCCCCCACCACCTGTATGAGAGGAATTCAACCAATGAATATGGTGAATGTTGAAATACCCTTGTTAGAGAATCTTGGCTTGCGGGTGAGAGGAGGAGGTCACGACCTCATGCCAGGAGTTGAGATAGTCGAAGAAAGATATAAAATTGGTAGAATTAGGAGAGCAGTGGGTGAAATATTAAAAAAAAAAAAAAAAAACCCATTCGCAGAATAAGTTACAGAATAATGAATTACAGCAACGTGAATTAGATAATGATAAAATAACCCGAAAAATAAGTTTTTTCTCTTTATAAACGTCCTATTTTCCGGAAAAGGATTAAACAAGATTTGAAGAAGGAAAAAGCTTGTAAGATGAGGTTCGAATATCATGATAAGATTACTACAGCCTGACCCAGCATGAAATACCTTTCAGTAACAAACTGACGATCTTTTTTTTTTTTTTTTCTGCACTGTTGCCTTTTTCAAGGACAGGACAGGATCTTGGGACCAGATTGAGTGGCAGACTAAGAGGCCACAATTTGGCAAACGGACATCCGTGACGCTCTGAGTGGATGGACACAAGAAGGAGTAGCATTCATTCATGGTTTCTCCTTACCCTTGGTAGATGGCAGCACTTAGGTCATGGGTAGATCAGTCGGGGTGCGTACTGGGGATGGAGGCATGGATGCCAACGGAGGCGCACACAGCTCCCAACTATATGCTAAGACCAGAGCAGTACACTTGGAGAATTGTTTAGACAAGATCATCAAAGAAACCATGACTAAACATTCTCGATACACAACATTACTGGAAGACCAGAATGGCGACTATGGACTCGTTCTCAGAGGACAAATTATCGAACACTAAAACTACCTGACTACTCCTTACAACAGCAATAGAGGCAAAGATTCACCTAACGGACGTGACAGTTTGAAACTTAGGGACCTCGACGGGAATCAGATCGGTTGATCATAATGTGACGTATACTAGAACAAGATCATTATGACCTGCTGAACTCTGACATACATTTGATAACTGCTCGGGGGATTAAATGTGGGGATCAGTGACACACAGCAAGAGGTATAACGAAGAAAACCCATGAAACATAACTTCTCTATCCCTGGGGAACGAGATTCAAGTAACCTTTGACTACTTACTGTACAGATATCTACCAGTGTTATTGTCCTGTGCATCCTCCACACCTGGTGAACTACGTAAATAATTGAACGTTCACAATGAATACCTTTACAGCGTTCTTACCTGAAATTTGTGTAATTATTTCTCTTAACCTAATTTAGATTTCTGGAGATTACTTTTGGTCCAGCAGAGAAATGTTCCAAAAGAGGTTATTAATGCAAGGATCAAAACAGTCTTCCTTTGAGTGCACACCTCGCCACACATGGCAGCAGCCAAGTGTGATAATAATGATAATGATATCAAAGATAATGATAAGAATAATGATAATAATATAAGTAATAATGATGATAATAATAATGACAATGGTAATGATAATAATAACAATAATAACAACAACAACAATAATAATAATAATAATGATGATTATAATAATAATAATAATAATAATGATAATGATATAATAATAATAATAATGATAATAATAATAATAATAATAATAATAATAATAATAATAATAATAATAACAATGATAGTAATAGCAATAATGATAATAATGATGGTAATAAAAATAACAATAATAATAATAATAATAATAATAATAATAATAATAATAATAATAATAATAATAATAGTGGATTACTATTTGTGATAACGATGATGATGAGGACTATTGATTATGATAATCACTTTACGTATGGAACTGTCGATATGATAATCACAGAAAGGAATAATAACATTAATCCTTTGATGACACATGATCAAGAACACATGATCAAGAACATACCACAGGATGTGACTGAGGACCAATCGAAGTATGGGCACTAAAACAGTTGTAAGAAAGCTGAATTCTCGATAAAAAGAAAGGAAGGGAAAAAATAAATACAATGTGTTTAAAAGTTGTCCCCATTATCAGGTATCTATAAACTCTGCCAGCTCTGCGTGCCGGTCAGCGAGGGCATAACATCAACCTAACCTAACCAGTTCAGTGAGACGCGTCAAAAACTCGCATATGATACTGCGACGCAAGTACACACACACACACACACACACACACACACACACACACACACACACACACACACACAGCCAAGGTCTTCTGAGAAATAAAAAGGTTGAGGTTAGAATATGTCTACTTTTTCTTCTGTCTTACGTTGGAGGCTCTAGTCACGGACAAAGATTCATATCAACGCCGGGCCTTAACCGAATTAGAGAGAGGTTAATGAAAAAGGAAACAGAAGAAACAAGGAAAGGTATTTACGAATTTCGGAGGAAGGGAAAAAAAACCTGTCTTTTGAAAAGTGCCGGGTCGTGGCTCCGGAAGAGATATGAGAGGGATAAAGAGTTCTAAAGCTTCGAGGAGGAGGGGAACGGTCCATCCTTGAGTTCCCAACGGCCAACGGCCACACAGTAATCATGTGACGCAGCAGCTTGCCGAGTATCGCGTGGCCTAGCGAGTGGTGGGGGGCACACAAGCAGCCGGCTCTCGGGAGCAGAAACCAGAGAAATAACTATAGAAGAGGGAAAGTGATCCAACAGTACGGCGTAGGGCAAGGTGGTTAACCTAGTTAGCCTGGGAGAGCGGACACCTAAACAGGACTCCTACTTTCTTAGAGGCAGACTTAGTTATTTCCATAACATGGGGGACATCGAGGATGTTGTCGATGTTACAGTAATACCAAGCATGTTCATACAGTCGAGAGGTGGAATTTCAGAACCGTCGGAGAGAGGAAAGTTGTGAGGACTTTACGATAAAGAGATGGGTAGAAACTAAGTCTTGGAGGCAGCTACATATGAGCGAGCAAAGTGACGGAGGGAAGCCAAAAGAAAGAAGGTTAGAGATAAGACCCTAATGCTACACGCTGTCAAAAGCCTTTGACACATCAAGGGCAACTACATGGGATTCCCCAAAATCTTTCTGGGATGATAACGAGACATCATTAAGGCAGGAAAAGATATCACCAGTAGATGTCACCTTACGGTACAATACTGGTGATCAAAGGTTCAAAATGTTTGAGGATATGGGAACTGAGGAGGGATTCAAAGACATTGGAAATAGTAAACGCCAAATCAGGAGGACGATAGTTGGAGGGATTAGACTGGTCAGCCTTCATAGGAATGGACTGTACCAACACATACCACATGCTTCCAAGAAGAAGGAAAGGTTTTAGTTTTCAAACAGAGACGGGACATACGAGCAAGCACAGGTGAAAGTTCGGAGGCACATTCTTTCAATAAACGGGGATGGATGCCATCAGGTCCATAAGCCTTGCTTGTGTCCAGAGAGAAAAGCAATTTTCGGAGAGTCCGAAAAGAGATTACAGGAAGGGGCATAGGATTAGCAAGAAGAGCACCAGGTGATGGAATGATAGAGGCATCCAAAGGCAGAGTTAAAGGTGAAACGAAAACCCAAGAGAGTTACTTTGCGAGAGAGACAGCCATAGTACCGTCAGAACGGGAAAAAATTGAAAGAAAAGTTGAGTGACAGGTGTTGCTAGCGACGCCCTTAGCTAAAGAACAGAGAGAACTATCAGTAGATATAGAGGAGTCGGATGGAGGGTTTTCCCTCACACAATATGCCTGATCTCTTGCTTAAATGGCCTCAGAATAGGAATGGTTGAACCATGGATTGGAAGAAGAGGTCGTCTTGGAGTAAGAAGGTATAGATGCTTCCATTCGTTCATCAATAACCTTCGCTACGCTTTTAGTGCATAAGCATTATCACATAAGAAGGTGCCGTTGAAATAGATTCATTTATGAGAGTGTGATCAGATGAACCAACCGGGGACGGGATTGTGTAGTTACAGCGGGATGGACTAGAGGTGAAAACTGTGATTGGAGAAAGCGAGAGCTTCAATCCCCCACCACCTGTATGAGAGGAATTCAACCAATGAATATGGTGAATGTTGAAATCCCCTTGTTAGAGAATCTTGGCTTGCGGGTGAGAGGAGGAGGTCACGACCTCATGCCAGGAGTTGAGATAGTCGAAGAAAGATATAAAATTGGTAGAATTAGGAGAGCAGTGGGTGAAATATTACAAAAAAAAAAAAAAAAAAGAGCAGGTGAGAGATAGACCTTGAGCGAGATAACATCAAAGTTTGCGGACTCAAGTGTCGTCAAGGCGTGCAACAGTTGCGTTGACGTTGGAATGAGCACAAACACCACCTTTGAACTGGCATTGCACATGGAGATCATGGTTGGATATAAGAGAGGGACGAGTGAGAACATCATTAGACAGTTGGGCCGCTAAGTAAGATATTAGGAAAGGTACTAGACAGACGGTGTTCAGCAGAAGAGAGGTTACTAGAGAGACCACGAATGGTGACATAGTGAGTAGAAAAAAAAGAAGCCAGGTCGTAGGAGGGGCCAGTACCACTAACGTCTGAGCCCTCCATCTCACTGGCAGTTAATTAAGGCGGGAACACTGAGATTCTTATAACCCCTTGATGCCGGGGACTAGAGCCTACAGGCGTGTTGGACTCTTATCATGAATGCATTCTAAAACGATCGCGCAGACAGGAAATGGCGAGAGAACTTATGCAAAGAAAATATGCGAGATTTAACTCGGGTGTCTGGTGCTTGTAAGAAGATGGCAGGACTAGCCCGGAGTCTCGTTCTGACGAGACAAAAAGTAAGACCAGCAAGCCAGACATGGAGAATGTAAGATGGTTCCAGGCGCCACTTTAACCCTCCTCTGTCAGGGCGGTAGCACCACCCTGGGCGGCTGCTGTCAACAGCCTACAACCAAAAGGGGTTTGCTTCAAGGGTGGAGGACGGGATGATATTCCACGAATTAGCTGGAGTATTAGAGGGGGGGACAATTTACTCCCAACCTGAACCCTCCCTCTCGCTGGAAGCAGAGGCATACAATAAAGTGCTGTCATAAAAGTAGACCTAAAATTTGCAGAGGCCTTGGGAGGGGCCATTACATTATTACCTGAGCCCTCTCTCTCATTGGCGGCTAGAACAATATATACACTGATGTGTGTACGCGCCTCAGGCATGTAATGCGTATCATCAGCAAAGTACTGTCATGTAATCATAACAGAAAACTGATCAATAAGGGTGATAATCCTGACAAATGCCGTTCACAAACTTCCTTGCTAACCTTATAGTCCCCGGACGGTGATGGCGCTTTCAGCAACTTTTCGTTCGCACTCGCCGTTCACAGAAACAATGTTTTCACATTCTTTGTTTCAACGAATACGACTGAATCTATTCTGCTTACCTATTATAGAAATAATCATCGGAATATACATGTACTGTCCACAGTGTTGGACAAATGTAATGTCTGTAAAATCTACGCATCAATACCATCGCCATCGGCAACAACTGGTTACACGAACGCTGTTTAGTGTCCACATCCGTTCCCTGTACGCAGCACTGGCTTCAGCCACCGGCATTCATGATAATCCACAAAAGCAGGTCATTGCCGTTGATATTCCTTCGTCAGTGAATTATTACAGTGAATTAATTCTTGAATTAAAAACAGGATAGAGAACTGCTTATGATTATTTACATAAGATAGAACTGTGCTCACCGCATCACAGAAACTCGGACGAAAAACCAGCAAATCGCGCCAGTTTTTGTGTTTACCCAAAAGGGTAAGTGGGCAAAGACGATGAATCGGAACAGAAATAATAATGATAGTAGTAATGATTAATAATAATGATAACGATAATCATAATAATTCACTGGCCAACATGAGCAAGAGATTGGTTCTCTCTACAACTTTTAAATTCCTGCATCTTTTGCTATGGAAGCTGTGGACTACAGCTTTTCGTATTCAGCATAACATACAGACGTCTGTATAGCCACTATGGGTAAGGCATTAATTCCTACAGTTTGTCAAAGTTATATAACGAGACTAACTGGTGAAGACTAACAATAGTGAGCTGCAAGTAAGGTTAATCTCAGTATTAAAACTAAGAGCTTAGAATATTGTATAAAGTGTGATTATATTCTGTACTTGCTATTTGTATGTTCTGTGTTACCTAATCTCTTAGTCTTGCATACATGTACCATGCCCATAGGCTTTCGTAATCATATATATATATATATATATATATATATATATATATATATATATATATATATATATATATATATATTTTTTTTTTTTTTTTTATACTTTGTCGCTGTCTCCCGCGTTTGCGAGGTAGCGCAAGGAAACAGACGAAAGAAATGGCCCAACCCACCCCCCCCCCCCCCCCCATACACATGTACATACACACGTCCACACACGCAAATATACATACCTACACAGCTTTCCATGGTTTACCCCAGACGCTTCACATGCCTTGCTTCAATCCACTGACAGCACGTCAACCCCTGTATACCACATGACTCCAATTCACTCTATTTCTTGCCCTCCTTTCACCCTCCTGCATGTTCAGGCCCCGATCACACAAAATCTTTTTCACTCCATCTTTCCACCTCCAATTTGGTCTCCCTCTTCTCCTCGTTCCCTCCACCTCCGACACATATATCCTCTTGGTCAATCTCTCCTCACTCATTCTCTCCATGTGCCCAAACCATTTCAAAACACCCTCTTCTGCTCTCTCAACCACGCTCTTTTTATTTCCACACATCTCTCTTACCCTTACGTTACTTACTCGATCAAACCACCTCACACCACACATTGTCCTCAAACATCTCATTTCCAGCACATCCATCCTCCTGCGCACATCTCTATCCATAGCCCACGCCTCGCAACCATACAACATTGTTGGAACCACTATTCCCTCAAACATACCCATTTTTGCTTTCCGAGATAGTGTTCTCGACTTCCACACATTTTTCAAGGCTCCCAAAATTTTCGCCCCCTCCCTCACCCTATGATCCACTTCCGCTTCCATTGTTCTCAACTTCCCATGTTAGCAAGGTAGCGCCAGGAGCAGACAAAGAAAGGCCACATCCGCTCGCATCCATTCTTTAGCTGTCATGTGTAACGCACTGTAAACCACAGCTCCCTTATCCACATCCACGCCCCATACCCGTTTCTATGATATATCCAAGACGCTTCACATTTCCTGGCTCAGTCCATTGACGGCACATCGACCCCAGTATACTACATCCTTCAAATTCACTCAATCCCGTGCACGTTATTCATCCTCACTGGTGTTCAGAATCCAGTTACTCAAAACATTTTTCACTCTATCCTTCCATCTCCAGTTTGGCCTCCTTGTTCTCACTTTCCCTTCCACCTCTGACACATATATCCTCTTTGTCAACCTTTACTTACTCATTCTTTCCATGTGCCCATACCATTTCAACGCACATTATTCGGCTCCCTTAACCACATTCTTTTTATTTCCACACAACTCTCTAACCCTTTCATTACTTACTCGATCCAACCACTTTACACCACATATTGTCCTCAAACATTTCATTTCCTACACATGCACCCTCCCTCCTCGCACAACCTTATCTATAACCCATGCCTCACATCCCTATGTTATTGCTTTTCCTTCAAATATACGCATTTTTGCCCACACAGATAACGTTTTCTCTTTCCACACATTCTTCAACGCTCGTAGAAACTGAAGGGGAAGATGCCGTTGAAAAAGATACATTTATGAGAGTATAGTTAGATGAACCAACTGGGGGCGAGATTGTGTAGCAACAGCGGAGAGGATTAGAGGTGAAAAATAGATCCAGAATATTTGGAGAGCGCAAATAACTTACACCCTTCATAAAACACTTTTTGCTACTTTTAGTAGGTATTCTCCCACACCATATACTTAAAGACCTTCCACAGATCCATCAATGCCACATACAAACCCATCTGTGTCTCAGAGTATCTCTCTTGCACATTCTTTAAAGCAAACACCTGACCCACACATCCTCTATCACTTCTGAAACTATACTGCTCCTCTCCAATCTGATGCTCTGTACATGCCTTCACCCTCTCAGTCACTACCATCCCATACAATTTCCCAGGAATACTCAACAAACTTATGCCTCTGTAGTTTGAACACTTGCCTTTGTACAATGGCACTATGCATGCATTCAGCCAGTCCTCAGGCACCTCACCATGATCCATACATACACTGAATCCTTACCAACCAATCAACAACACAGTCACCCCCTTTCTGAATAAATTCAACTGTAATACCAGCCGACTTGCCATATTTCGTCTTCCGCAAGGCTTTCACCGCCTTTACTCTCCTCACCAAACGACTCTCCATCACTGGTCTCACCAACCCGACCCAAACACCCTACATCTGACAATCTATCGTCAAAAAAATCCAACATTTCTTCAAAGTACTTACTTCATCTCCTCCCACTCCATCACTGCGTTCTCTCTCTCTCTCTCTCTCTCTCTCTCTCTCTCTCTCTCTCTCTCTCTCTCTCTCTCTCTCTCTCTCTCTCTCTCTCTCTCTACCTCCGCCAATGCTTCTATTTGTTCTCTTGTTTTTCGCACATAATTTACCTTCTTCCAAAATATCTTCTTACTCTCCGTAAAGTGTAGTAATACTCGCTCACCCCATCTCTCATTTGACCTCTTCAACCCTGCACCTTCTGACTGACCTCTTATCGCTTCCGCTTAAACACCGTAAACATTCCGTAATCATTTTCACTTCTGCTTAAACACCTCTCTTTTATCTTTAACGAGCAACTTTACTTCTTCATCCCACCACTCACCACCCTTTTTGATCTGCCCATCTCCCACCTTTCGCATGCTACTTTCATCTAATGCACATGCCAGCACTGCTTCCCTAAATACCTCCCATTCCTCACCCACTCACCATGCTTCATTTACTCTTACCTTTTCCCATTCTGCACGCCATCTCTCCTGGTATTTCTTCACACATGTCTCTTTTCCAAGGTCATTTACTCACCACTGTCTTTCACCGACAATGCTTCCTCTTTTCCGAAAACCTTTAACAACATTTCACCATCGCCTCCTCAAGATAGTGATCAGATGTTCCACCAGCTGCCCTTCCCAACACATTTACGTCTCTCCTACTCACATACGAACCCATTTTATCGACCAACCACCTAGGGGTGGATGAACAGCTGGATTGACTGTGGACCGACTGCCGTAACCAGGATTCGAACCTATGCGCTCGACCCTGGGCGGCCCGTGAATGAGTCACGGTCAGGAACGCTGACCGCTGCCTTTCATGAATTAATTTCATTCTGAAATATACTGATATACCGAAGGAAACACAGTGTACCCTGAAATCTATGATTTTACGTTGATAAAGAGAGAGATTCATATACGTCAAATGATTTTACATTTTTTTCTTTTTGCAGTACTGTGTAATGAGCACGAAACAAACAGTAGATGATTTAACGTAATTTTCTTCTGAGCAGAATATTCCTTGGGCTAAACAGTTCAAAGAAAACGGTGTCATTTCTTACTGGGTTATCTTGTCTAGTGAAAGTGATTTACAAGAAAGATAAAAAAAAAGAAGCTCATAATGAAACACGCATGTCCAGCCTTAGACCTATGGTTAAAGTAATATGTAATACCCCCCCCCCCCCCCCACCTCTCTCTCTCTCTCTCTCTCTCTCTCTCTCTCTCTCTCTCTCTCTCTCTCTCTCTCTCTCTCTCTGCTGTAGCCCAAGATCCTGTTGGAGCCAAGCATCTACAAATCTGCCATCACCGTCGACAACCAGTGACGGAGTGTGATGCTGAGGTCAGCGGCAACAAAAGGATCTGAAGCCATGCAGAATTCTGGACGTGACGTAAGAAACTGAACGTATAATTGAACTCGTAATTGATATTCTTACTATGATGAAGGTCAGCGCGGGCATAGATAACAATCTCTTGTAGAACAGTACATCAAACAAGAGTGTTTTCATGATAGTATCTTATACGTTAAGTATTAAGATTAGTTTTGATGTAATTTTGGTGTCCATTGCCATCAGCTGTAAGTATAATATTGCTGAGCAAGTGTTTGTGTGCTAACGTCGATAATATCTACATTCTTTTTAATGAGCATCTCACTGACACGCTGTGTGCAAGAGGTTAGACATGTCTTAAATAAGGGAAGTATTATGAATTCTCTCGTGATCTTATATTACCGTCATGATATGACAGAGTATGATGAATAAGAGGAAATCAAATGCAGTAAACCAAACTGGATGTGACATGAATCGTAAATGATACTCCTCATGACTAACAGGTTTCGGTAACGAAGTGGTGCTCACATCCATTTCGGGCGCTTGTGCAAAAAAAAAAAAAAAAAAAAAAAATATCTTCGGACGCCTTATGTCGTTGCCTATCAAATGTATACTTTCTAATGGTGTAGACTCCCACAGACTCTGCTACCATAATCTCATTGTAATCAGAGAAGAATCAAATGCCATTTAATGATACTCGATGTTGTAAGAAAGTGGTTATGCATCCGCCTACATCCATGACTGGTGTCTTCCAACGAATGCGTTGTCTGCGGAAGGGCTGAGCAAGAGTGTGAAAGGAAACGAAGTCAGGTTGAGTGAATGTCAGTATGCTCAATCCAGGGAATGATGAATAGGAAGTTGCACATGTTCTTCAGAATGAAGCTATGTCGGTCGAGGAAGGGGATGCTAAGCTTGATGAAGACCCCACAGATGGATGTTGTTCGTTGATGATACAGCGCTGGTGGCTGATTCATGTGAGAAACTGCAGAAGCTGGTGACTGAGTTTGGTAAAGTCTGTGAAAGAAGAAAGTTAAGAGTAAATGTGAATAAGAGCAAGGTTATTAGGTACAGTAGGGTTGAGGGTCAAGTCAACTGGGAGGTAAGTTTGAATGGAGAAAAACTGGAGGAAGTAAAGTGTTTTAGATATCTGGGAGTGGATTTGGCAGCGGATGGAACCATGGAAGCGGAAGTGAATCATAGCGTGGGGGAGGGGGCAAAAATTCTGGGAGCCTTGAAGAATGTGTGGAAGTCGAGAACATTATCTCGGAAAGTAAAAATGGGTATGTTTGAAGGAATAGTGGTTCCAACAATGTTGTATGGTTGCGAGGCGTGGGGTATGGATAGAGTTGTGCGGAGGAGGGTGTATGTGCTGGAAATAAGATGTTTGAGGACAATATGTGGTGTGAAGTGGTTTGATCGAGTGAGTAATAATAGGGTAAGAGAGATGTGTGATAAAAAAAAAAGAAAAAAGAGTGTGGTTGAGAGAGCAGAAGAGGGTGTTTTGAAATGGTTTGGTCACATTGAGAGAATGAGTGAGGAAAGATTGACCAAGAGGATATATGTGTCAGAGGTGGAGGGAACGAGGAGAAGTGGGAGACCAAATTGGAGGTGGAAAGATGGAGTGAAAAAGATTTTGAGTGATCGGGGCCTGAACATGCAGGAGGGTGAAAGGCGTGCAAGGAATAGAGTGAATTGGAGCAATGTGGTATACCGGGGTCGACGTGCTGTCAATGGATTGAACCAGGGCATGTGAAGCGTCTGGGGTAAACCATGGAAAGTTCTGTGGGGCCTGAATGTGGAAAGCGAGCTGTGGTTTCGGTGCATTATTACATGACAGCTAGAGATTGAGTGTGAACGAATGGGGCCTTTGTTGTCTTCCTAGCGCTACCTAGCACACATGAGGGGGGAGGGGGTTGTTATTTCATGTGTGGCGGGGTGGCGATGGGAATGAATAAAGGCAGACAGTATGAATTATGTACATGTGTATACATGTATATGTCTGTGTGTATATATATGTATACGTTGAGATGTATATGTATATATATTTGCGTGTGTGGACGTGTATGTATATACATGTGTATGTGTGTGGGTTGGGCCATTCTTTCGTCTGTTTCCTTGCGCTATCTCGCTAACGCGGGAGACAGCGACAAAGCAAAATAAATAAACAATATATATATATATATATATATATATATATATATATATATATATATATATATATACTGACACACGGGTAACAGATAGTCACGAGAACTGAGAGAGCCAAGAATATATCTTTATCCAGTTTCGACAACGTCTCCTTCAGGAGGATAATCATTCACCCGTAAAAGACTTTATCAACCCTCGTCAAAGATATGTTCCTGCATCAAGCGTCCAGCTCCCATTGCTACCTTTTACTCGATCAATTAGGGGTCATTATGAACACGAAGGGGGATACCTGAACGAATTCGGGTCTTTCAAAACAGACCAAATACCAAATATTCACGACAGGGCAACGACCAAAGATTTTCAATCATTTGCACTGTATATCCAATCAGCTGTTAGACATAATGATAACCTATGATTTCCTATATCATTGCGCCAACATTATTAATACTGGCAATCTGACAGTAAAATGGAGAACAAAAGGAGTCGTCCACTGATTATTGAACAATACTTGAGGAAGAAAAATACCCTATCGCTTTGGCTCATACAGGATGATGGAGAAACAAAACAGCAGACAGGGAGGGTGTCGTGTTGTTCCGGAGCCAGCCCTCATAAAAGGATACATTTCAGAGAGACAAATTGATAAACCAGCCATATTAGAAGCTGCAAAAGCTAAGAAATACTGATCTGAAAAAAAAAAACTAATCTATCCTCTATCTCTTAACCACAGACATATTCCCTGAAGTTTTTGATACTCTTAATTCAATTCTACATGATCCAGGTGTCTCATTATCGGCGTATGGTATTGTTCTGTCTTCACCGTGTAATATCGTATCTGGTACTATAAATGAGACATTAACTCCGTCTAAGAAGCTCTGTCCAGATATAGTTATGATATAAAAAGGAATTCCAACAGCAACACACCACTGGGTCTCTTCTATTCTTACACGTATCTGTAGCACGACTTTCAGTCATTCTAACCGATACATCACTCCATGAATGAGCAATCTTGTTGAAGCAAGATTACCTCGCCTTATTCGAGGTAAAAATAAAAAAAAGGTTGACCCACGAGTGCATATCCATCACCACGAGTGTAGTCAGACAAATAATTGGTCATTTACCTTGATAGATCGAGGTCATGAAGGCTGTGGATACCTGCATCATATCACCTCGTAACCTTCTCTATCTTAAACAAATCTAAGCCCGGCAATCATGTTAGTAGCTCGGCGTTATATCCCTCTCCATCCTGCCGCTGACTATCTTACTCGTAAGATGACCCAAGCACTGAACACAAAATTCCAAATGGAGACGCACCAAAGAATTTTAAAGTATAAAGATGATTTTCTTAGGGTTTTTCTTTTCTTTTGTCTTAAGTCCAAGAATCCTGTTAGCTCTTTTTACTGCTTCCGTGCATTTCTTACTTGGCTTTACATCCCCAGAGATTATCGTGCCTCAGGGGAGGCATGACAGATGGGTCGAGTGCTCGTTACAGATGACACGGCTTTTGTGGTCGACGCCAGAGAGAGACGCTGCGGAGACCCCGTGACAGAGTCTGGGGAAGTTAAAGCGAAGTGAAGTAAGAGGTCCTTACTCACGAGATTCGTGATATAAACATCTGGCTCAGGATGACAAGCAGAATGACACAGGGTTCAATCCTGGGAACCACATTTTCTTATCTTATAAAATTAATCATCCGGGGGTACAACTCACCATTAGAACTACGAATCTAATTTGCTTGAGTCACGAACTTAGGAATAAAGTCCAGTCGAAGGAAGACTGCCAAAGGATTGAAAGTGATTCAGACGAGCTGGAGTTATCACTGGAATGACATGTGGAGTTCCATGACAATATATGCAAAATAGTGCATTTTTGGCGAGGAGAACATTATGAATATGAAGAAAATGGTGTCATGGTCAGCAATGACGTAAGGCACGCAAAGGAATGCCCAACGTCATACAATAACGCAAGCAGAATGTTGTTAGGTTTCAAAGCTGTGGATATAAGCTACAAAACCAATGATAAGATTCTTTCTAAAAGCGCTTAGCCAGACCTCATTTGCAACGTGCGATTCGGTTCTGAACACAAAAACTCGATTAGAAATAAGACTTATGAAGGAACACTACGATGTCCAAAGTGATTCTCTAAAAAAAAAAAGAAGTGCAAACCACAAGAGGTTGGGTAAATTCTTACGAAAACCTAACCAGATAGCATCGCCAACATGACACATGGAAATTTCTTCTCGCGAGACAGAGATACATCGTTCAGATTTATGATAAAGGATTAGATTAAACGGATACACCTCATTCTAACGTGGAACAAAAGCAGTAGAACACTAGAATAAACTTTCAACAGATGTTGTCAATGCGAACCCTATCCATACCTTTAAATCACGACTAAAGAAATAATTCTTTGATAGCATTAGTCAATAATTAAGTTTCTTCAAGGAGGATAAACACGCATTTTCTTCTACACGTATTTTATTCAGATCTGAACCTCCTTTCAGGAGTATCCAGCTTCAGAAACTGAGTCGATTATTGCTCTATTATTAAGATCTGAACCTCCTTTTAGGAGTAATCCAGCTTCAGTAACTGAGTCGATTATTGCTCTATTATTAAGATCTGAACCTCCTTTCAGGAGTAATCCAGCTTCAGTAACTGAGTCGATTATTGCTCTAATAGCTGGCTGTTGTGATGGAGGAGGTGGCACACTCTCGGGATGATGCAGGAACGTCTAAATTTGGATTTCACTGAGAAGGAACATGAGGACGTGAAGAGCATTAGGGACTTGGACATGGCAGGGGAAAGGAGCCACGATGGCTAAGTGATTCCCTGGGCTAAAGAGAAAAGCGCGGAATGACGTATATACATGGAAAGGTAGGAATGGATGTGTTTGAAGGTGTGGTATTATCGGAAGTGATACATGAATGTACACTTTCGGTCTTGAAGGCACAGAGTAGAGAGATGCCTGAATACAATGTCAAATACAATAAAGAACTCTATGTACATCACGTTACATATCATGCATGTAAATGCTCGATTAGACTATCAAAATACGTGAGAAGGGAGTATAGATTTTTGATGACATGTTCTCTTCTCATACAAATTTCTCATCCATACTAGAATACCGAGTGTTATTGTGAACCAGAGTTTGTCGTATCAAAACAAACTGCAAGTTTGATACATCAAAGCAGACTCAGTGAAGTGAGACTATTATAGTCTATAGTCTATTGGGGTTCACATCCAGCTCGGTTGTTATGAGCGAGATCATAACAACGGGATATCCTTTTGAAGATGTATCAAAAGAATTCACTTGACCGAAGTGTAAATGAATTATCATGTCCTTAGATATATTCTTGTTTTTCAAACTCTACAGCGCCACCGATATGTATTAGAAAAATTATGTTCTGTCCATACACACACACACACACACACACATATATATATATATATATATATATATATATATATATATATATATATATATATATATATATATATATATATATATATATATATATATATATATATATATATATATATATTTATATATATATATTTATATTTATCTATTTTACTTAGTCGCTGTCTCCCGTGTTAGCGAGGTACTGCAAGGAAACAGACGAAAGAATGGCCCAACTCACCCACATACACATATATATATATACATAAACGCCCACACACGCACATATACATACCCATACATTTCAACGTATACATACATATACATACACAGACATATACATATATACACATGTCCGTATTCATACTTGCTGTCTTCATCCATTCCTGTCGCCGCCCTACAACACATGAAATGGGATCCCCCCTCCCCCCACACACGCATGAAGTAGCTCTAGGAAAAGACAATAAAGGCCTCTCTCTCTCTCTCTCTCTCTCTCTCTCTCTCTCTCTCTCTCTCTCTCTCTCTCTCTCTCTCTCTCTCTCTCTCTCTCTCTATCTATCTATCTATCTATCTATCTATCTATATATATATATATATATATATATATATATATATATATATATATATATATATATATATATATATATATATATATATATTATATTTATTTATTATACTTTGTCGCTGTCTCCCGCGTTTGCGAGGTAGCGCAAGGAAACAGACGAAAGAAATAGCCCAACCCCCCCCCATACACATGTATATACAAACGTCCACACACGCAAATATACATACCTACACAGCTTTCCATGGTTTACCCCAGACGCTTCACATGCCCTGCTTCAATCCACTGACAGCACGTCAACCCCGGTATACCACATCGCTCCAATTCACTCTATTCCTTGCCCTCCTTTCACCCTCCTGCATATTCAGGCCCCGATCACACAAAATCTTTTTCACTCCATCTTTCCACCTCCAATTTGGTCTCCCTCTTCTCCTTGTTCCCTCCACCTCCGACACATATATCCTCTTGGTCAATCTTTCCTCACTCATCCTCTCCATGTGCCCAAACCACTTCAAAACACCCTCTTCTGCTCTCTCAACCACGCTCTTTTTATTTCCACACATCTCTCTTACCCTTACGTTACTCACTCGATCAAACCACCTCACACCACACACTGTCCTCAATCATCTCATTTCCAGCACATCCATCCTCCTGCGCACAACTCTATCCATAGCCCACGCCTCGCAACCATACAACATTGGTGGAACCACTATTCCTTCAAACATACCCATTTTTGCTTTCCGAGATAATGTTCTCGACTTCCACACATTCTTCAAGGCCCCCAGGATTTTCGCCCCCTCCCCCACCCTATGATCCACTTCCGCTTCCATGGTTCCATCCGCTGCCAGATCCACTCCCAGATATCTAAAACACTTCACTTCCTCCAGTTTTTCTCCATTCAAACTCACCTCCCAATTGACTTGACCCTCAACCCTACTGTACCTAATAACCTTGCTCTTATTCACATTTACTCTTAACTTTCTTCTTCCACACACTTTTCCAAACTCAGTCACCAGCTTCTGCAGTTTCTCACATGAATCAGCCACCAGCGCTGTATCATCAGCGAACAACAACTGACTCACTTCCCAGTTGTTGTTCGCTGATGATATATATATATATATATATATATGAACCTTGAAAAATCCCGAGCGCCTTCGTGTATTACGTCTTCAGGGAAAAACAAGATTGAAGGCGGAAGCTCATCATAAGTCAATATACACATGGATAGAGCAAATGTGCTGTTTCCGTTCACATGCGTGTGGCTCCTTGTGGTCGGGTCTGACAGCGCCTGTAATGTAATTATATCACACATGTTAAGACTTACATGGTCAAGACAAATCAAGCTGCTTACAAATTCTGTCTGCGACAAAGCTATCCAGTTTTTGTAGACCTTTACTAAGATTCGAATTACAGCTCTGTGGGAGCTTAATAACATCCAATGATATTAATCTTGATTAGCGAGTCATACTTTTTCAGTGAAGTAGCTTTGGGCCGCTCAACACAGTGTGTGTATACTTTCTAGCGTAAATAAACAAGGCAATGACACCAGTCCTGATATCTTAAAATATCTGTGTTGCTTAAGTCTAACAGAGAGGTCCATACCAGACTGTCCTATATCAAAGATATTACAGCTTCTACTGAGTATTTTGTGTACATAGCCTGTAGATTTTTCCGCCTTTTTCGTTAATATTCTTAAAAGTATTGGTATTGCTGAAGAATACATCCACACTGAAATCTTTGAGTCGGTGGGGAACTCGAGTAAAATCATCATCAAAGAGCAAATCTGATAGAGTCTTGGTATCGTGAGGAGGCTTAGGGTTAACTCAATAAAACAGTTTATTTGCCATATCAATAAAATTATCATTGAAAGATCTAAGGTTCATATAGGGTGCAGAGATAGGTAGAAATTGGGTCTTGGAGGCATTAAACTTAACAAGATTTCGTTTACCCCGCTGAGATATCCTGTCCAAGTCTGAGTTTATTGAAGAAGCTATTTCAAGATGAAATGCAGGTCGAGTGAAACAAGAGGGGGCAGAATTGAAGGATGTAGATGAATGCAGTGTTGAGTCGTCAGCGTATGAGCACTGGATTATTTGTGGAGGAGAGGAAATCGTTGAAAAAGGGAGAAAAAGTGTAGGGACAGGACAGATCCTTGGGGGACACGGCTGTTGATAGAGAAAAGGGGGGAGGCTGATCCATCAACAACCACAGAGACAGATCGGCTGGAAAGGAAGCTAGATATGAAGGAGCATTGTGAGGGAGGGAAGCCAAAAAAGGCGAGCTTAGAGATGAGTCCCCGATGCCACATCCTGTCAAAAGCATTAAATATGTCAAGGGCAACTACTTATGACTCCCTCAAATCTTTCAGGGAAGATGATCAGATATCAGCAAGATTGGAAAGAACATCACCAGTGGATCTCGCCTTACGGAAGCCATAGTGGTGATCAGAGGGAGGACGGTGATTTTCGAGGTGTCAATGGAATGAACCAGAGCATGTGAAGTGTCTGGGGTAAACCATGGAAAGTTTTGTGGGGCCTAGATGTGGAAAGGGAGCTGTGGTTTCGGTGCATCATACATGACAGCTAGACTCTGAATGTGAACGAATGTGGCCTTTGTTGTCTTTTCCGAGAGCTACCTCACTGGAGGGAGGGTTGCTATTTTCTGTGTGGCGGGGTGGCGACGAGATGGATGAAGGCAGCAAGTATGAATATGTACATGTGTATGTATGTATATGTCTGTGTATGTATTTGTTTGTATGTATACGTCGAAATGTATATGTATGTACATGTAGGTGTATGGGCGTTCATGTATATATATGTGTATATGAGTAGTTAGGCTATTCTTCGTCTGCTTCCTTGCGCAGCCTCGCTGACACGAGAAACAGCGATTAAGAATAATGATGATAATATATACTACGCTTGCATTTATTTGTCATGTAATGTATACTGTTTATTTCTTATAGTAGGTCCTTTCAGTATGTGAATCATGATCTAGAAATCACATCCCTCACATTACCTGCACATCACCTAGGTCCACGTGCTGCACATAAGACATCATCCAATCAGACATTGGAACATTCACATCTCACAATGACAGTTACCTTGTTCTTAGCCTGTTAATATGATGAGCAGAAAGTCCATGTCGCTCGAGGGGAAATCCTGAGACCATTATCAATAATGCAGTTCAGTCGTGGTGTTGTCTTGGTCTATCACAACATCTATTTCGTCCGAATGTTAAACCATTTTTTTCTCCGGCAGTAAACTCGGAGCTCAAGACCTTGAGGACAGATTTAGCTCACAATTCCTAGAAGACATTCTTATTTTTGATTCCTGGAACTTCAGCACCTTCCAGAGGAACTCATGGCTATCTACTTTTTGCATCGTGTTCGCAGAGTTTTACGAATATGAATTAGGAACGACAGAAAAAATAAAATGTTGCGTGGAAAAGTCTAATAAAGTCCTTTTCAGTACTCCTAGTAAGAATTAAAGAGGACATTAAAAGGGAAATTGGTGAAGGAAAGGACACTGCGATAGGATTAATAGACACTCAATTACTCTGACAAAATTGGAGAACATAGATTGGGTTTCTGAATATAAAGCATAGAAACACTACGTCCTGAACATAATAAGATGGATCATTGAATGGGGTGAAGATTCTTGAAGCCTATACATCGCACATTCATATGAATCTTTGGATGGTATTATGTAACAACTGATATGTACAAATTTCATCGATCGATGTATTTCCCATCATTTGAGGGTGAGACTTACAAGAGCGTTGTCATGAAAGGGAGTATACAGCATGTATACACCACAAGATACATATGCCAAACACGACCTGCATACCTTACATGACACATAAGCCCAACACTACCTGTATACCCTACACCACAAGACATATAAGCTAAAAACTGCTCGTATGTCAAGCGAGGCGTGCTCATCCTCCACGAGAGCTCTGACCGGGGTGTCTAAATATGCGAAGATGTATCTAGGATGAGAAGGGAAAGATGCGGAGCATATTAGGGAAGTGAAACCTTGATGTTCTGCCTCTAAGTGAAATAAAGTTCGAGGGGGAGGAGGAAGAATGGTTTGGGGATGTCCGAGTGATGAAGTCTGGGGCCTGTGTGAAGACGACAGCAAAAGAGGGAATGACACTTATGCTGAGGGTGGAGTTGTGGGTATATATCAAAGAAATTAAAGAAGTGAGTTTCAGAATAATGTGGGTAAAAATGATAATCCATTATAAGTGGCTCTCAATGATGCACATCTAATAAACCATGTGATAACAGTACAAGTGTCTCTTAATGATACACAACAAGTAACCCAAGTGATAACATTACAAGTGTCTATCAACGGTACACAATTAATAATTCATGGGATAACATTACAAGTTATTTCAGTGATACACAACAAATAGACCAAGTGATAAAATTATAAACGTCTATCAGTTATACACATCTAATAACCCATATAATAACATTACAACTGTCAACCAATGACACACAACTAATAAAACATGTGATAACATTACAAGTGTCTATCAATGATACACATCTTATAACCGATGTGATAACATTTCAAGTGTCTCTAATAATACACATCTAATAATCCATGTGATAGTAGTGCATACGTTTCTCAACGAAAACATTTTTCCCATTCGATGATGATGAAATTCCACCTTCAAGTCAAGGTTCCTAAAGAAACTGCACACCTTCCACTGGTACTCAACCTCGTTAACTTTTCTTCAAGTAAAGTTTTCTCGCCGATTTCACAGCAATTTCCCTTCCCCCAACGATCACTTTCCAACACAGCCCGATCGCTCTCTCTCTCTCTTTCCATTAGGCTACTTCATCTGATATCTATTTCCTACCAGTTGTGCGTAAACATTGAGATCATATACCGCACTGATGGCCTGCTCTCTCTCTCTCTCCTCTCTGAATACTAGCCTACCTCGTGACGCGGGAGGGAAATATATACAATAATCCATTGGTGACAATTCCTCAACAGCTCATCTTCCAATCGCGCGTAAGCGTGTTTTGAAGCGGAAATGATAAAGCCAGTCCTGTCCTAAAACGATGTCAAAATCTTTTTATTTTTTCAAACTGTTCTCAGTCGTAATATTTCATACCGATGACTATTCATGGGATCTGTAAAAGGTGAGGTATTATTAACACCTCTTCAAGGACTTCGCCAGCGGGCTCCACGCAGGTGTGTGTGGGTGTCATCTCCCCACAGTTTGTCCCCCTTCCCCCCCTCCCTCTGGTGGTGCTGCCTTCACAGTCACTCTTAATAGAGTGACCTCATTAGGTCTATTTTAAGCTCCTTTCCTTAACCTGGTTAACTGTTACGACAGAAGAAGAACTCAGACGACGTGAACCTGAGTCGCTGGCTTAGGTAGTTTCTCCGTCGGCAGTGAGTCATAATCAGTGGTAAGGTTGGCCGGTCACTTCGGTCTGAACTGCGACATACAGCCGACCCAAACAACATTCAGACTTCAAGGCGAGGCTGACACCTACATTCGGGGCTAGAAGGGAACCGTCCAGAGGAGTGAAGGGCGTGCGTGTCGTGTCACAATCAACGGAAAATAATAATTAACTTCCAACCTAGGCCTCGGGGAATGGCACCATTACCCCCTTCCCCAAGTAAGGTCTTACCTACTCACAATGCTATCTTTCTTCTAAGTGGTGGTGATGGGAAAGGCTGTAAAAGAAAAAAAAAAGAAAGAAAAAACAAATGCCTGCACCTTTGCAGTTCCTGGAAGCTATATCAATTACATCCACGCAAACAGAAATATCCAAGATAATTCTGTGACTACAGATAATGTTATCGTGTAACAAGTCATGGAAGTCTGACAAGAGAATTTCATGCTTTGGTATTATTTGCACGGCGGTGAAAATGGTCACTTCACACACACACACACACACACACACACACACACACGAGAACAAATGAGAACAACGGTGAAGAGAGCAAATGGGGATGTAATAACAAGATGTGATGAAGTGAGAAGGAGATATAGTGAGTATTTTGAAGGTTTGTGGAATGTGTTTGATGAGAGAATGGCAAATATAGGGTGTTTTGGTCGGGGTGGTGTGCGAAGTGAAAGGGTCAGGGAGAATGGTTTGGTAAACAGAGGAGAGGTAGTGAAAGCTTTGCGGAAGATGAAAGCCGGCAAGGCGGCGGGTTTGGATAGTATTGCAGTGGAATCTATTAAAAAAAGGGGTTAACTGTGTTGTTGATTGGTTGGTAAGGATATTCAATGTATGTATGGATCATGGTGAAGTGCCTGATGATTGGCGGAATGCATGCATAGTGCCATTGTACAAAGGCAAAGGGGATAAATGTAAGTGTTCAATTACAGAGGCGTAAGTTTGTTGAGTACTCCTGAGAAATCATATGGGAGGGTATTGATTCGAGAAGTTAAAGGCATGTACAGAGCATCAGATTGGGGAAGAGCAGTGTGGTTTCAGAGGTGGTAGAGGATGTGTGGATCAGGTGTTTGCTTTGAAGAATGTATGTGAGAAATACTTAGAAAAACAGATGGATTTGTGTGTAGCATTTATGGATATGAAGAGGGCATATGATGGGGTTAATAGAGATGCTTTGTAGAAGGTCTTAAGAGTATATGATGTAAGAGGTAAGTTGCTAGAAGCAGTGAAAAGTTTTTACCAAGGATGTAAGGCATGTGTACAGGTAGGAACAGAGGAAAGTGACTGGTTCCGTGAATGTCGGTTTGCGGCAGGGGTGCGCGATGTCTCCATGGTTGTTTAATTTGTTTATGGATGGGGGTGGTTAGGGAGGTGAATGCAAGAGTTTTGGAGAGAGGAGCAAGTATGCATTCTGTTCTGGATGAGAGAGCTTGGGAAGTGAGTCAGTTGTTGTTAGCTGATGATAGAGCGCTGGTGGCTGATTTGGGTGATAAACTGCAGAGGTTGGTGACTGAGTTTGATAAGTGTATGAAAGAAGAAAGCTGAGAGAAATGCGAATAAACGCAAGGTTATTTGGTTCAGTAGGGTTGAGGGACAAGTTGATGGGGATGTAAGTTTGAATGGAGAAAAACTGGAGGAAGTGAAGTGTTTTAGATATCTGGGAGTGGATTTGGCAGCTGATGGAACCATGGAGGAGGAAGTGAGTCACAGGGTAGGGGAGGGAGCAAAGGTTCTGGGAGCGTTGAAGAATGTGTGGAAGACGAGAACATTATCTAGGAGAGCAAAAATGGGTATGCTTGAAGGAAGAGTGGTCCCGACAATGTTTTATGGTTGCAAGGATTGGGATAAGGTTGTGCGGAGGAGGGTGGATGTGTTGGAAATGAAATGTTTGAGGTTAATATGTGGTGTAAGGTGGTTTGATCGTGTACGTAATGAAAGGGGAAGGGAGATGTGTGGTAACAGAAAGAGGGTGGTTGAGAGAGCAGAAGAGAGTGTGTTAAAATGGTTTGGACACATGGAGAGAATGAATGAGGAAAGATTGACAAAGAGGCTATATGTGTCAGAGGTGGAGGGAACAAAGAGAGGCGGAAGGCCGAATTGGAGATAGAAAGATGGAGTGAAAAAGATTTTGAGCGATCGGGGCCTGAACACACAGGAGGGTGAAAGGGGTGCAAGGAATAGAGTGAATTGGAACGATGTGGTATACCGAGGTCGACGTGCTGTCAATGGATTGAACTGGGGCAAACCATGGAGAGTTATATATATATATATATATATATATATATATATATATATATATATATATATAGAAACCACAGGAAAATGAAACATGATAAATTCCCAAGTGCATATAGGTGTTATGATCGCATTGTTAGGGAAAATACAAGAATGAGATAGAAGACGTAGAACAGTCAAGAGATATACAATGAAGAGTCGTAGCTAAGGTAAACAAGCGTTACCGGATATTGGTGTTGGGTTGGTGGGTTAGGGGCTGGAAACATGCGTGTCATATTTTCTCTTTATTATGTGGACATGAAATTATGACCATGGTGTTGACTGGAGTAATGTCAGTTCAGTTATTAATGGTAACTTCTTTACCACGAGAAATATCATTGTTCTGTTATCAAATACACGAAGAATTGTAACATCAATATCAGTGAAAGTCTATACAAACTGGATAGCTTTGTTGTAGGCAAAATTGATAGACAGTTCGCTTTCTTGTCAACATAAAAAAAAAGGAAAAAAATATGACAAGCATGTTGCCAGACTCGATCACCACCATCCGATAACGCTTGTTTACCAGTGGTGTCTTAGCTACGTCTCTTCCTTGTATATCAACTCACTGTTCTACATCTATCTCATTCTTATATCTCCTCTGACGATGTGATCATTACACGAAAGTGTCGTAGAAGGCGACTAAAAGTGGAGAAAGCGGGGGGCTGGAAATCCTCCCCTCTCGTTTTCTTTTTTAATTTTCCAAAAAAAGGAACAGAGAAGGGGGCCAAGTGAGGATATTCCCTCAAAGGCTCAGTCCTCTGTTCTTAACGCTACCTCGCTAACGCGGGAAATGGCGAATACCATATATATATATATATATATATATATATATATATATATATATATATATATATATGTGTGTGTGTGTGTGTGTGTGTGTGTGTGTGTGTGTGTGTGTGTGTTCCTTAGGATAAGGGGACAGGGAGAGGGAAATAAGAATACCGTCTTGGTAATTCTTTCGTATCGTAAAAAGAGAGAGACCTGAACCCCCCCCCCCCCCTCCTCACCCCTACATTTCACTTTCTCAAAATTGAAAAAGAATAAGTGAGGATAACAGCCCTTCCTCAAAAGGGTCAGACTAGGGATGGGGGGGTTGTCTGACTGGGCGTAGATGTAACTAAGAAGAGGAGAAGGGAAAGACTGGTAGTATGGCTGGGGAGAGGAACTTGTTAATGATATGTTCCCTCAGCCTCTTGTGTCTCATCCCACGCTACATAGAACAACATTAAACAAGGCCTCGCATACTTTTACGCAATCTGTTATCCACATCTCCCATGTGTTGTGCTTCAGTGGGTCTCGTATCCACGATGTCTGTACTTCCAGGGGCTACTCCAATCTGGAATCTTGGGCATTTTCCTTCTCCCCCACAGCAACACAGCCCACAGGCACGATGCTGGTTTGCTTCATGGCTGGCTGAAGGGCAACTCACCACTTGATATCCTCGAGACTCCTCTCCAGGCTCAGCGGTGGTGCCATCTTAGATCAACGATCCCAGTCTCTCAAGGGCAGGGAGAGTCTACACTAGAGATGTTATGGCGTCTGGTTTCCAGTCGGGGATGGGATGGCATGAGGATATCACCCTCCTACTGAGACAGAATAGCTCCCGCGCTCATCGTCGATCTCCGTTGAAGGTTGTACTCAGCGTGCGAACGGCACCGGTGACCCTCCAATTCCCTAACCTCCCCCACCTGATATGGACGTCAGGGCAGTCACTAGCCAACACTCCTACGTAGCCATATCAGAACACCTCCTCCTCATCCAAATAGTGTTCATACTCGAATCTAGAATCATTACCTGAGTTACTCGATTATTTTCAGCGGTGATTAACGGGGCAGATAATATATATATATATATATATATATATATATATATATATATATATATATATATATATATATATATATATATATATATATATATATATATATATATATATATTTTTTTTTTTTTTTTTTTTTTTTTTTTTTTATATAATTTGTCGCTGTCTCCCGCGTTTGCGAGGTAGCGCAAGGAAACAGACGAAAGAAATGGCCCACCCCCCCCCCCCCCCATACACATGTACATACACACGTCCACACACGCAAATATACATACCTACACAGCTTTCCATGGTTTACCCCAAACGCTTCACATGCCTTGATTCAATCCACTGACAGCACGTCAACCCCTGTATACCACATGACTCCAATTCACTCTATTCCTTGCCCTCCTTTCACCCTCCTGCATGTTCAGGCCCCGATCACACAAAATCTTTTTCACTCCATCTTTCCACCTCCAATTTGGTCTCCCTCTTCTCCTCGTTCCCTCCACCTCCGACACATATATCCTCTTGGTCAATCTCTCCTCACTCATTCTCTCCATGTGCCCAAACCATTTCAAAACACCCTCTTCTGCTCTCTCAACCACGCTCTTTTTATTTCCACACATCTCTCTTACCCTTACGTTACTTACTCGATCAAACCACCTCACACCACACATTGTCCTCAAACATCTCATTTCCAGCACATCCATCCTCCTGCGCACATCTCTATCCATAGCCCACGCCTCGCAACCATACAACATTGTTGGAACCACTATTCCCTCAAACATACCCATTTTTGCTTTCCGAGATAATGTTCTCGACTTCCACACATTTTTCAAGGCTCCCAAAATTTTCGCCCCCTCCCCCACCCTATGATCCACTTCCGCTTCCATGGTTCCATCCGCTGACAGATCCACTCCCAGATATCTAAAACACTTCACTTCCTCCAGTTTTTCTCCATTCAAACTCACCTCCCAATTGACTTGACCCTCACCCCTACTGTACCTAATAACCTTGCTCTTATTCACATTTACTCTCAACTTTCTTCTTCCACACACTTTACCAAACTCAGTCACCAGCTTCTGCAGTTTCTCACATGAATCAGCCACCAGCGCTGTATCATCAGCGAACAACAACTGACTCACTTCCCAAGCTCTCTCATCCCAAACAGACTTCATACTTGCCCCTCTTTCCAGGACTCTTGCATTTACCTCCCTTACAACCCCATCCATAAACAAATATATATATATATATATATATATATGCACCTCGCGTGATCCATGCTATCAAGTTGCATTTCTACGATAGTAAAACCAAGCGAGTGTACTCTCAAAACATCTAACAGTAACAGTTCATACGTCGTCAATAATATTCATCTGCTAACTCATCTGCTGATCTAAGTGTATTACTCCTGTACTTTTGTTTTCTCCTTTGTACTTAAGCATGCGGCTGAGTATCGGAATGGGGGCTAAAACAAACGTGTCAAAAGTGATTACCCAGCGTCAGATATCGCTCAAGATAATCTTGGTGTGGTGGTTATTCACTGGCTCTCTATATCCTCCAACCAGACGACTGCTGGAGAGAACCAACACAATTTAAAAGATCAGCCTCCATGGCATTCAGTGGCTCCTCTGAACCAAACATGACAGATCATAATGACGTACCAGACGATGTTCATTGAAATATCTTACCTATCCGGATGCTACAACGTTGCATACCTGGCTTCTTTTTCTCTTTTTCTTTTTTTTATGGGGGGTGGAGTCAAACGTCAGAACGTCATCTGTTCGGCTCAACAGCTTAATAGCAGATTCGACCACCAGTTAGCAAGTTAATGTTCTGAACAGTTTGGGATCTTCTGAATCTTTGCTGCAATACAAGCCTGTAGACATGGCCTTGCTCAACTGGAGGCTTACAAATACCTCAGGGAATCTTCCAAGAAAGAAAAAACCATATAATATATATATATATATATATATATATATATATATATATATATATATATATATATATATATATATATATATATATATATATATATATTGTTAGCTGAGACGGCATGGGCTAACGCTATACAAATACTGTATACCATAGCCTGAGCCAGGTACCCATTCTATCGACCAACCCCTTGGGGTGGATGAAGAGCTGGGATGACTGTGGACCGAATGTCAGAAACCAGGATTCGAACCTATGTGCTCTGACACTGGGCGGCCCGTGAATGCGTCACGGTCAGGAACGCTAATCGATACACGTTGTCATCCTGTGCACTGGCTTGAAATTATGCAAGACTGTTCTTGCCTCTACCACCAAGAAGTGTTATTTAGGAGTACATGGATCGTCCAGCGAGATGTGAATTCCTCCACGTCAGTAGCCCTAGAGCAGGACAGACTTGAAAAAAAGGGATTCCACCTTGAGGCGCATTCACGGGCCACCCAGGGTTGAGTGCATAGCTTCGAATCCTGGTTACGGCAGTCGGTCCACAGTCAATCCAGCTGTTCACCCATCTTAATGGTTTGGTCGATAAAATCGGGATATGTAGGTCAGGGTAGCGTTAATGAGATGGACTTCATTAGGCCCCCAAGTTGCTCGTGCCGTCTCACCTAACATGAAAAAAAAAAGATAACTTCACATTTTCCAGGTCAGTTATGAAACCTCGACCAACAGCAGAGCCTGAGTCTCCCGCTATACCGAGTAAATGTGAGGTAATGCCACGCGTCGCAGTCTGGGGCAGGATAGTCGTCAAGTCTAGAACATTTCCAGAAAGTGCATTATTGGCAAGATGATTCCCTACTGGCTTGTCGTTATTTTGCCTCTTCTCTTTGCCATGTAACTGCATTCTTTGTCATCATATATATGGAACCATGGAAGCGGAAGTGAATCATAGGGTGGGGGAGGGGGCGAAAATCCTGGGAGCCTTGAAGAATGTGTGGAAGTCGAGAACATTATCTCAGAAAGCAAAAATGGGTATGTTTGAAGGAATAGTGGTTCCAACAATGTTGTATGGTTGCGAGGCGTGGGCTATGGATAGAGTAGTGCGCAGAGGGTGGATGTGCTGGAAATGAGATGTTTGAGGACAATGTGTGGAGTGAGGTGGTTTGATCTAGTAAGTAACGTAAGGGTAAGAGAGATGTGTGGAAATAAAAAGAGTGTGGTTGAGAGAGCAGAAGAGGGTGTTTTGAAATGGTTTGGGCACATGGTGAGAATGAGTGAGGAAAGATTGACCAAGAGGATATATGTGTCGGAGGTGGAGGGAACGAGGAGAAGTAGGAGACCAAATTGGAGGTGGAAAGATGGAGTGAAAAAGATTTTGAGTGATCGGGGCCTGAACATGCAGGAGGGTGAAAGGAGGGCAAGGAATAGAGTGAACTGGATCGATGTGGTATACCGGGGTTGACGTGCTGTCAGTGGATTGAATCAGGACATGTGAAGCGTCTGGGGTAAACCATGGAAAGTTGTGTGGAGCCTGGATGTGGAAAGGGAGCCGTGGTTTCAGGCATTATTGGATGACAGCTAGAGACTGAGTGTGAACGAATGGGGCCTTTGTTGTCTTTTCCTAGTGCTACCTCGCACACATGAGGGGGGGAGGGGGATGGTATTCCATGTGTGGC
The DNA here is from genome assembly GCF_036320965.1 of Panulirus ornatus. Taxonomy (NCBI): domain Eukaryota; kingdom Metazoa; phylum Arthropoda; class Malacostraca; order Decapoda; family Palinuridae; genus Panulirus; species Panulirus ornatus. The sequence continues at coordinate 59,465,704 of NC_092227.1, read as the reverse complement.
GGGGTGGCGATGGGAATGAATAAAGGCAGACAGTGTGAATTGTGTGCATGGGTATATATGTATGTGTCTGTGTGTGTATATATATGTGTACATTGAGATGTATAGGTATGTATATTTGCGTGTGTGGACGTGTATGTGTGTACATTGTGTATGTGGGTGGGTTGGGCCATTTCTTTAGTCTGTTTCCTTGCGCTACCTCGCAAACGCGGGAGACAGCGACAAAAAAAAAAAAAAAAAAATATATATATATATATATATATATATATATATATATATATATATATATATATATATACATATATATATTCTTTTTTTTTATACTATTCGCCATTTCCCGCATTAGCGAGGTAGCGTTAAGAACAGAGGACTGGGCCTTTGAGGGAATATCCTCACCTGGCTCCCTTCTCTGTTCCTTCTTTTGGAAAAAAAAAAGAGAGAGGAGGATTTCCAGCCCCCCGCTCCCTCCCCTTTTAGTCGCCTTCTACGACACGCAGGGAATACGTGGGAAGTATTCTTTCTCCCCTATCCCCAGGGAGCTTCGAATCCTGGTTACGACATATGACATACCCGTGGGGCAATGCAGCCTCCATGTATATATATATATATATATATATATATATATATATATATATATATATATATATATATATATATATATATATATATATATTCTATCATACATATTCGCCATTTCCCGCATTAGCGAGGTAGCATGAAGAACAGAGGACTGAGCCTTAGAGGAAATATCCTCACTTGGCCCCCTTCTCTGTTCCTTCTTTTGGAAAAAAAAAAAAAAAACGAGAGGGAAGGATTTCCAGCCCCACGCTCCCTCCCCTTTTAGTCGCCTTCTACGACACGCTGGGAATACGTGGGAAGTATTCTTTCTCCCTTATCCCCATAGTGCCATTGTACAAAGGCAAAGGGGATAAGAGTGAGTGCTCAAATTACAGAGGTATAAGTTTGTTGAGTATTCCTGGTAAATCATATGGGAGGGTATTGATTGAGAGGGTGAAGGCATGTACAGAGCATCAGATTGGGGAAGAGCAGTGTGGTTTCAGAAGTGGTAGAGGATGTGTGGATCAGGTGTTTGCTTTGAAGAATGTATGTGAGAAATACTTTGAAAAGCAAATGGATTTGTATGTAGCATTTATGGATCTGGAGAAGGCATATGATAGAGTTGATAGAGATGCTCTGTGGAAGGTATGAAGAATATATGGTGTGGGAGGAAAGTTGTTAGAAGCAGTGAAAAGTTTTTATCGAGGATGTAAGGCATGTGTACGTGTAGGAAGAGAGGAAAGTGATTGGTTCTCAGTGAATGTAGGTTTGCGGCAGGGGTGCGTGATGTCTCCATGGTTGTTTAATTTGTTTATGGATAGGGTTGTTAGGGAGGTAAATGCAAGAGTTTTGGAAAGAGGGGCAAGTATGAAGTCTGTTGGGGATGAGAGAGCTTGGGAAGTGAGTCAGTTGTTGTTCGCTGATGATACAGCGCTGGTGGCTGATTCATGTGAGAAACTGCAGAAGCTGGTGACTGAGTTTGGTAAAGTGTGTGGAAGAAGAAAGTTAAGAGTAAATGTGAATAAGAGCAAGGTTATTAGGTACAGTAGGGTTGAGGGTCAAGTCAATTGGGAGGTGAGTTTGAATGGAGAAAAACTGGAGGAAGTGAAGTGTTTTAGATATCTGGGAGTGGATCTGGCAGCGGATGGAACCATGGAAGCGGAAGTGGATCATAGGGTGGGGGAGGGGGCGAAAATTCTGGGGGCCTTGAAGAATGTGTGGAAGTCGAGAACATTATCTCGGAAAGCAAAAATGGGTATGTTTGAAGGAATAGTGGTTCCAACAATGTTGTATGGTTGCGAGGCGTGGGCTATGGATAGAGTTGTGCGCAGGAGGATGGATGTGCTGGAAATGAGATGTTTGAGGACAATGTGTGGTGTGAGGTGGTTTGATCGAGTGAGTAACGTAAGGGTAAGAGAGATGTGTGGAAATAAAAAGAGCGTGGTTGAGAGAGCAGAAGAGGGTGTTTTGAAGTGGTTTGGGCACATGGAGAGGATGAGTGAGGAAAGATTGACCAAGAGGATATATGTGTCGGAGGTGGAGGGAACAAGGAGAAGAGGGAGACCAAATTGGAGGTGGAAAGATGGAGTGAAAAAGATTTTGTGTGATCGGGGCCTGAACATGCAGGAGGGTGAAAGGAGGGCAAGGAATAGAGTGAATTGGAGCGATGTGGTATACCGGGGTTGACGTGGTGTCAGTGGACTGAATCAAGGCATGTGAAGCGTCTGGGGTAAGCCATGGAAAGCTGTGTAGGTATGTATATTTGCGTGTGTGGACGTATGTATACACATGTGTATGGGGGGAGTTGGGCCATTTCTTTCGTCTGTTTCCTTGTGCTACCTCGCAAACGCGGGAGACAGCGACAAAGTATAATAAATAAATAAAAAAAAAGAATATATATATATATATATATATATATATATATATATATATATATATATATATATATATATATATATATATATATATTACTGTATAGATAATTCTACACCCTTTTTGTTAATGTGTCAGCAACATAACTGCGCTATTACCGAGACAGACACTGACATTAGTAGCATCATCATCAAGTTCTTATACTGAACGTGTTTTTCTGGAGGTCCGAATTCACGTCAATCCATCAAGCACTTTCGGACCCTCTTTGGCAGAAACGAGTTCTGTGAAGTAATCTCCAGTCTCTGTGTCCTGTGTGGCAAGCAGAGCTGCGCGCATTCATGTTTTTACCCTCGACCTGTCAGTATCAAATGGTGGGAAATATGACATACCCGTGGGGCAGTGCAGCCTCCATGTATATATACATCGATATCCCTGATGCGTTAAGAGAGCGTCTGTAATTAGCTATTTATGATGCTTCAGTGCGGGTTCCTTGTTAGCTTTAGAGCCTCGGCTGTTTTCTTTCTCTCTTTACGGCAAAGAAAATATTAACAGGAAATCAATCTTCAATCTTTCACGGGAAGAGACTCCGAAGATTCTTCACCTGTTCTGGTTTTTAGAAGGTCCATCTTAACTTAATTATCTGTTACGGTGTCGGAGCTTAGAGACAGCGGTTCATCTGTGGAACAACGGAGGTGTGGCGGAGTTACCATGCTTCAAGTGAAAACCCCGGAATCTAAGTGCTTCTCTGCAGCATCTATCCATATTTTTGTAGTAGCTATTATACAGGGCATTTCTGACGAGAGCTTATGATACCAATTGACTTGCATTTTACATTAATACTTCCGTCACGGGTGTAAGAAATCGAATGTTTCACTCAGGCAAAGTCAGCGTATTTCAAACCTCTTACGATTAGGTCACTTGGGAAGCTGTCTGACCCAACAGAAGAAGAGACACCTAATCTGACTTCTTGGGTTGTTATAACCTATTCCCCTACCTTGTACCTGGCATACGCACACCTGCTTAAGACCGTCATCTAATTTCGTACCCAGCTTTGCTTTACCTAACCCGTGTATATGCAGGCCATGATCACCAAACAGGCTCCCAGTCTCCACTTCAATCATCCAACAAACCTTAGCAGCCAACCTGCTTGGTCTTAAAGGACGTGTGCTCCGCGGTACTTCACGGCACTGCCTTGAGAAGTGCGTATTTCGTGTGTCGCAGCCCAAGTGAAGGAAACAGAAAACGATCATACAGACCGACAGTCTACGTGACCAAATACCACAACGGCTCCGGCCAACCGTTATGTAAACATCTGCCATGTGATTACGAGTGAATGATATTCATGGAAGAGACGAAATAAACAATTTTTTTAAATCGCGATAAAAATCAGTCAATTAATGTCTCTGGAATACTATACATCTTTCGAAAGGAGCTCAAACACTTGAGAGGAAATCCATTTGTAAGCAATTGGTCGATCAAGTCTGGACAAATAAAGTGAGACGAAGTAAACAAATAATCGGTTATATTCCATAAGAGCAGTGCACATTTTGTCACCATACCCAGAATTAATGCTAAGCCTATAAACAGTGTTCATAACATATGAGAGGAGCATTGAAAAATAAGAGAAAGCAACAGAGGTGTTCAGAATCAATATATACACCAAGAAAAGATCATAATTAGGAAGACTTTGCAGTTACTAAGGCATAAAATAAATGAAAAAAACATGGCGATAACCACAACCAGGATTATTATAAGTAAGAATTATGATCCCACAATGAAGTCCTTGCGTAAAACTTCAAATAGCTACTTAGAGTGAAATAAAAAGAATGATTGTCTTTGATACGTTATCGGGAACCAACCTACTTTTGATCCTTAGGTATTTAGCTTATAGTCTATGGCTGCGAGGTTTGTCTCATGCCAAAACATCTTATGTTACTTTCTTGGAGAATTAGGAACAAGATTTCCGAATCAGACACGACTGCATAAATTGAAAATTAGTTCACGACTGGTTTTCCTGAATCTAGGTTTGATATCAAAATAGAGATTCGCACGTCACATACACACTTCCTGGGCACACTATATACGTCACATACACACTTCCTGGGCACACTATATACGTCACATATACAGTTCCTGGGCACACTATATACGTCACATACACACTTCCTGGGCACACTATATACGTCACATACACAGTTCCTGGGCACACTATATACGTCACATACACAGTTCCTGGGCACACTATATACGTCACATACACAGTTCCTGGGCACACTATATACGTCACATACACAGTTCCTGGGCACACTATATACGTCACATACACAGTTCCTGGCACACTATATACTCACATACACAGTTCTGGGCACACTATATACGTCACAAACACAGTTCCTGGGCACACTATAGACGGTCACATACACAGTTCTGGGCACACTATATACGTCACATACTCAGTACCTGGGCGACACTATATACGTCACATACACAGTTTTCCTGGCACACTATATACGTTCTCATACACAGTTCCTGGGCACACTATATACGTCACATACACAGTTCCTGGGCACACTAGATAGTGTTAGGGAAGTGGTGGCTTGTGTTCTCAGTTATAGCTCATCATAAATAATCCCCTCATGAAATACACTGTAAGATGAACAATATCGACTTCAATATTTGAAGAAATTAAGATAGGCTCTGTAAGAAAGTTATAGTAATACTTTGTAAGACAGTTATAGTAATACTAGGTTATAAGCTTTGTAAGAAAGTTATAGTAATACTAGGTTGTAAGCTTTATAAGAAAGTTATAGTAATACTAGGTTATAAGCTTTGTAAGAAAGTTATAGTAATACTAGGTTGTAAGCTTTGTAAGACAGTTATAGTAATACTAGGTTATAAGCTTTGTAAGATAGTTATGGTAACACTAGGTTATAAGCTTTGTAAGATAGTTATGGTAACACTAGGTTATAAGCTTTGTAAGATAGTTATGGTAACACTAGGTTATAAGCTTTGTAAGAAAGTTATAGTAATACTAAGATTACTCTTATCCCGCACAGGCACCAGAGGCAGATGAGACTTGAAATGATCAGTTTCTGGAGATCTTTGTTGAACAAGATTCGATCATAGCAGGAGATATGAACCGACCGCTAGCTCCAGGCGCGAACCCTTCCCAAAATTCGCCTTGATCCAGTTAGCTGACAAACCATTTCACTGCGGAGAAAGATTTAGTTCTAACTTGTAACGGGATCTTGTTACTTATGTTGAACTTGGAGAAAAGTCTCGGTATAAGTAAGCACCCACAAATTATTCTTAAGGAAATTTTTAAAAGTCTGTGATATATATATATATATATATATATATATATATATATATATATATATATATATATATATATATATATATATATATATATATATATATATATATATAAGCTTTGTAGCGGGGGGCTGGAAATCCTCCCCTCTCATTATTTTTTTTTTAATTTTCCAAAAGAAGGAACTGAGAAGTGGGCCAGGTGAGGATATTCCCTCAAAGGCCAAGTTCTCTGTTCTTAACGCTACCTCGCTAATGCGGGAAATGGCGAATAGTTTGAAAGAAAAGAAAGAATATATATATATGTATATATATATATATATATATATATATATATATATATATATATATATATATATATATATATATATATATATATATATACATATATATATATTGTACATATGTTTGCGTGTGTGTGTGTGTGTGTGTGTGTGTGTGTGTGTGTGTGTGTGTGTGTGTGATTATCACTTTATGTTTTACGGGAGGAGAGTGTCTTACATTCTTGTTGCCCCGTCTCTTAACTTTGTATATACGTACCACGTCTTCACTCCTCCGTCCCTGTCGCAAGGTGTCCATTTCATCCCGCCAGCTAGATGAAGGAAGAGCTGGGCGGACAAAGGCGACAAGGGTTCGGAGAAACTGGCCCGTGCATACGCGACGGTCAGTAACACTACGCGCTACACCACGTAGATACGTGTGTGTGTGTGTGTGGTTGGAGGAGTTTTGAAGAAATACTGCATGTGTGAGTATCCCTAGATGGTGGTATAAGTGGGTGTCTGAAATTGGTAATGGGAGTCATTCTAGGTTGTGTGATGCCGCCATGAATACCTGATGTTACCCCCTGGACGTAGCGTCATCACATGAGAGCCAGGCTGGTGAGCGTGGTATGATACTCACTCAGGAGGAGGAGATACGGTGGAGCTTTCGGCTGTGTACAACAGATGAAGCTTTGCTGGTGATGGAAGCTAAGTGAAAGAAGTTGGAATGAACTGTGGGCCGGGTGAATGAAGCATGTAAGAGGGAGACGCTGAGAGTGGAGACGTAGAGGAGGAAGGCATTACGATTTTTTTGGAAGCATAGGAGAGCACACAGAGGGGAAGTTCAGGCTGCAAAATAATCTGTAATTTGTGGATTACTTTAAATACTCGGTTGTAAATAACAATGAAGGTGGTTTTAGGGAAAAGTGAAGTTCAAAATGAAAGTCATGCGAGGGAGAAAAAATGATATGGGAGGGGGAAGGGGGGGGTGAGGGGGATTGAAATCTACTGTAAATGTGGAAGAAAGAAATGAAGGCAGAGTATACAAATAGCATGCCTGAGGGAATGATTATCCTAACGCTGATGTATGGGTGAAAAAAAAAGGTGAACATAAGTCATGACAGGTGAAAAATATACTAGCAGTAATGATGGTTTACTGACTTAGTGTAACTCGAATCAAGAGGACAGACAGAATTAAGAACGAAATGTGAAGTTATGCTGTGTGGAAAACATTGAAAAGACGCATGGTTATATCATGGTATATTGAACGGATGGCAGATGGCAGATTAGTAAAGAAGATACAGAACAGTACAAGGTAAGGAGGAGAAGAATGGGTAGATAGCAGATCAGATGGACGGATGTTGGGAAGGAACTGATTAGTACAAGAATAATGAGTAGACAGCAGATGAGATTGTTAGATGTAGCGAAGGAGATGATTAGGTATTGGAATATATAAGATGAAGACACTAGAGGAATGATGAGGGACCATTTGTGATGATAGATTCATGCGTACGGAGGAGATGTTGGTCCTACATGACTAATCAACTTAGTGTGAGAAGTGAAGGAGCAAGACGCAATGTTGCGTATTGTGTGTGTTTCACTTTCACACGCTCGGTGTGATCTGAGGATGTGTCTGAGGAAATTCAGAGGCTGCACGTACCTCCGTGAAATTGGCGATCAGGTAATGATGGCGGTGAGGTGATATGAGGCAACTCAGGATTGAGAGAGTCCAACCTGACCTTTTTTTTCCCCCACACTGGAGGCCCCGGTCACAGACAAAAGCCCACGTCAGAGCCGGAACGTAGATGAAATAAGAGAAAAGAGAAAAAGAAGAAAAAAGGGAATATATTAACGAATTTTGAAGGAAGTGAAAAAAAAATTGTCTTTTAAATTGTGCTGGGTCATAGTTATGGGGAAAGACATGAGAGGGTAGGGTAGGGAAAGAAACAGTTATCAAAACGGCCCACCCTTGAATTCCCAACGGCCACACAGTAATCATGCGACACAGCAGCTTGCCGAGTATTGCGTGGTCTAGTTAGTGGTGTGAGGGCACACAAGAAGTCAGCTCTAGGGAGAAACAAACAAAAACAACAAAAAGATACCTATACAAAAGGGAAAGTGAACCATCATTGTGCCGTAGAGCAAACGGGTCAAGTTTAGAATTTAGCCTGGAAGAGCTTACAGGTCGGACCGCTTTCGACTCAACTCTGTCAAGCAAAGATGCAGAGCTCGAACCACCCCAGATGTCGGAGCAGTACTCTATACAAAGGACAGATCAAGCATTCGTATAAACGGAGCAACTGTTTGGAAGAAAGAAAATTTCGACATCTATTCCCGTAAAGTGGGGTTTTCAAGATACCCATAATTCAAGCTAACATTCCCTCAAGGAAACCCGCGATCAAACAGAATTCCACAAAATTTCTCACCGGAACACAGTCTGTATTCAGGATAATGGTAGTGTTCCCCCAATCTAAATGACGGTCAAATGAGGTTTAATGTCGAAATAACCCTCTATTGTCTTGGCCACCTCAGACACTCCTTTCCCGTCTGACCAATATATAACTTATCACAACCTCCATAAGGGATATCGCACACTCCATCAGTCACATTTATAGGAGTGTGTTGAGTATGGTTGTTCTTTATCGTGTTGTTATATGTGAAAGCCACCAAATCATCATATTTTCTAAGGGCCATACATTTCTTTAGTTCTCTATAGCGATGCTATGAACATTTGCTATCAAAGAGTCCTGGTGTTACCAAGAACCTCTCTCTAAAGGCTCCTGTAGCCCAAGGCGGCGCTGCTTCCAGTAGCAAGGAAATGTGGACTCCTTAAGAATGAGAAGTTCTTTAACAAGACTGCCTCGGTGAGGGTGCCTTTTCACTCGCAGGTTTTACCTATTGCAGGCGGAGCTCGTTGGTACCAAGATATATATATATATATATATATATATATATATATATATATATATATATATATATATATATATATATATATATATATATATATATATATATATATATATATTTTTTTTTTTTTTTTTTTTATACTTTGTCGCTGTCTCCCGCGTTTGCGAGGTAGCGCAAGGAAACAGACGAAAGAAATGGCCCAACCCCCCCCCCCCATACACATGTACATACACACGTCCACACACGCAAATATACATACCTACACAGCTTTCCATGGTTTACCCCAGACGCTTCACATGCCTTGATTCAATCCACTGACAGCACGTCAACCCCTGTATACCACATCGCTCCAATTCACTCTATTCCTTGCCCTCCTTTCACCCTCCTGCATGTTCAGGCCCCGATCACACAAAATCTTTTTCACTCCATCTTTCCACCTCCAATTTGGTCTCCCTCTTCTCCTCGTTCCCTCCACCTCCGACACATATATCCTCTTGGTCAATCTCTCCTCACTCATTCTCTCCATGTGCCCAAACCATTTCAAAACACCCTCTTCTGCTCTCTCAACCACGCTCTTTTTATTTCCACACATCTCTCTTACCCTTACGTTACTTACTCGATCAAACCACCTCACACCACACATTGTCCTCAAACATCTCATTTCCAGCACATCCATCCTCCTGCGCACAACTCTATCCATAGCCCACGCCTCGCAACCATACAACATTGTTGGAACCACTATTCCCTCAAACATACCCATTTTTGCTTTCCGAGATAATGTTCTCGACTTCCACACATTTTTCAAGGCTCCCAAAATTTTCGCCCCCTCCCCCACCCTATGATCCACTTCCGCTTCCATGGTTCCATCCGCTGACAGATCCACTCCCAGATATCTAAAACACTTCACTTCCTCCAGTTTTTCTCCATTCAAACTCACCTCCCAATTGACTTGACCCTCAACCCTACTGTACCTAATAACCTTGCTCTTATTCACATTTACTCTTAACTTTCTTCTTCCACACACTTTACCAAACTCAGTCACCAGCTTCTGCAGTTTCTCACATGAATCAGCCACCAGCGCTGTATCATCAGCGAACAACAACTGACTCACTTCCCAAGCTCTCTCATCCCCAACAGACTTCATACTTGCCCCTCTTTCCAAGACTCTTGCATTTACCTCCCTAACAACCCCATCCATAAACAAATCAAACAACCATGGAGACATCACACACCCCTGCCGCAAACCTACATTCACTGAGAACCAATCACTTTCCTCTCTTCCTACACGTACACATGCCTTACATCCTCGATAAAAACTTTTCACTGCTTCTAACAACTTGCCTCCCACACCATATATTCTTAATACCTTCCACAGAGCATCTCTATCAACTCTATCATATGCCTTCTCCAGATCCATAAATGCTACATACAAATCCATTTGCTTTTCTAAGTATTTCTCACATACATTCTTCAAAGCAAACACCTGATCCACACATCCTCTACCACTTCTGAAACCGCACTGCTCTTCCCCAATATGATGCTCTGTACATGCCTTCACCCTCTCAATCAATACCCTCCCATATAATTTACCAGGAATACTCAACAAACTTATACCTCTGTAATATGAGCACTCACTCTTATCCCCTTTGCCTTTGTACAATGGCACTATGCACGCATTCCGCCAATCCTCAGGCACCTCACCATGAGTCATACATACATTAAATAACCTTACCAACCAGTCAACAATACAGTCACCCCCTTTTTTAATAAATTCCACTGCAATACCATCCAAACCTGCTGCCTTGCCGGCTTTCATCTTCCGCAAAGCTTTTACTACCTCTTCTCTGTTTACCAAATCATTTTCCCTAACCCTCTCACTTTGCACACCACCTCGACCAAAACACCCTATATCTGCCACTCTGTCATCAGACACATTCAACAAACCTTCAAAATACTCATTCCATCTCCTTCTCACATCACCACTACTTGTTATCACCTCCCCATTTACGCCCTTCACTGAAGTTCCCATTTGCTCCCTTGTCTTACACACCCTATTTACCTCCTTCCAGAACATCTTTTTATTCTCCCTAAAATTTACTGATAGTCTCTCACCCCAACTCTCATTTGCCCTTTTTTTCACCTCTTGCACCTTTCTCTTGACCTCCTGTCAAATGAGGTTTAATGTCGAAATAACCCTCTATTGTCTTGGCCACCTCAGACACTCCTTTCCCGTCTGACCAATTCATAACTTATCACAACCCTCCATAAGGGATATCGCACACTCCATCAGTCACAGTTATAGGAGTGTGTTGAGTATGGTTGTTCTTTATCGTGTTGTTATATGTGAAAGCCACCAAATCATCATATTTTCTAAGGGCCATACATTTCTTTAGTTCTCTATAGCGATGCTATGAACATTTGCTATCAAAGAGTCCTGGTGTTACCAAGAACCTCTCTCTAAAGGCTCCTGTAGCCCAAGGCTGCGCTGCTTCCGGTAGCAGGGAAATTTGGACTCCTTAAGAATGAGAAGTTCTTTAACAAGACTGCCTCGGTGAGGGTGCCTTTTCACTCGCGGTTTTACCTATTGCAGGCGGAGCTCGTTGGTACCAAGATATATATATATATATATATATATATATATATATATATATATATATATATATATATATATATATATATATATATATATATATATATATATATATATATATATATATATACATATATATATATATATATATATATATATATATATATATATATATATATATATATATATATATATATATATATATATATATATATATATATATATATATATATGGGTAAATCTACATTCAATAAGCGATATCACGGTTTCAGTGAGGCATGTCCACTGACCATGACAATTACCAAAGACTATTTGTTCCAAAGCTTATGTCTCCTCATACCTTCCTTGCATACTCCGTCTCGTCTCTTTCATTCACCCCAGTGAAGAGCCGTAGGCACACCGAGAGACGCGTCTACCGCTCTCTGGTGGCCGAGTCTGTGAAACAACTTTCAATTTTTTTCTCTCCTATAACCTATCATCACGAGAAGACCACTGAGTCTCCTGGACCTAACAGAGATGTATTGGCCTGATGCCTGATGAGAGGTGGGGTCCAACACGGGCTGTCGACTGCCCACTCTACCCTGACCAATGGCATCACCTGTTGCCCCTATCTGCCCAGGTTATCTGGGGCGGCCCTGTGTGCTCCTAGTGGCTATGGAGGTTGTGGGCAGGGAGGCGGGGAATGCAAGGGGGCGAAGCGGGTGAAAGTAGGAAGCGATGATGGAGGGGCTGAGGTGGGAAGGGAGTGGGGGGAGAGGGAGGTAGGAGGGATGGTGAAGGAAAAAATGGGGGAGGGAGGGGAGGAGAAGGGGTGGTGGGAGGACTGGAGGGTAAAGTAATATATAAGAAATTGTCGAAAAAAAAAATGGTAGATGATTTCGACTGCAACGTGCAGGAAGGAGGCACAGGAAATTTACGGGAAAGTAAAAGGATATATACACAGGAGGAGGAATGAGAAGACAGGCACTGGAGAAAGAGTGAACAGGACGAAAACGTGAGTACAATGGTCAAAGAAATACTATTACAATATCACAATATCATTTTCACAAAAGCGCCTGACCCAGAGCGTCAAAAGTCTTACCCCAAAAGCAATAGTAAACTTGCCTCTTCAAGGAAGAACAAGTTTGTAAGAATCAGGAAAAAGTAAATACGGACGTAATGGGAGACGGTCACACGTTCGCTGTGAGTTTCTATAGATTTAGAAACGCGAAAGACTAAACAGAGAACAGCTTGACAGTTTACAGACACGTGCGTACAAGCTATGGACGTGTTCTTTGCTCTGGCTGGAGCTTACTATCACTCTCCTCTGATCGTCGTGGTAGATTGAGTCGAGATGCCACAGCCAACTCTACGCCAGTACACATGCGCCAGCAGAGGAGGAGGATCAAAGAGATGTCGAAATAAACCTGTAGTTATCAGAGATCCATCCGTTCTGTTCACCGGACACATGATCATAAAAAGAGAACGTTTGTGTTTGACTTCAGAATATCCAAATTTCTAACCAACAGAGGATAACATTAGGTAGTTAGACGGAAGGATAAAGAAATCAGCATCAGGCGTTTGTGTGTGGCGGAGTGGCGATGGAAATGGATGAAGGCAGGAAGTATGGATATGTATATGTGTATATATGTATATGTATGTATACGTTGAAATGTATATATATATATATATATATATATATATATATATATATATATATATATATATATATATATATATATATATATATATATATGTGTGTGTGTGTGTGTGTGTGTGTGTGTGTGTGTGGGTAAGTGGGCGTTTATGTATATACATATGTATGTGAGTGGGTTGGGCCATTCTTCGTCTGTTTCCTTGCGCTACCTCGCTAATGCGGAAGACGGCGGTTAAGTAATAAAAAGATTATATATATATATATATATATATATATATATATATATATATATATATATATATATATATATATATATATATATATATATATATATATATCGTCAATGAGATGGCCTCGGTTAGGGCTTCAGTTGCCCGTGCCGTCTCAGCTAACAAAAAATAAAAGTATGCTTAACTAGCAGTTTCCCTGGGGAGGTGCCATGACCACAGGTTAGGTACAATGTCAACTCACCAACACACTCTCGTGTAGCTTGTGTCCTGATCAATCATAATCACACGGAGGCCATGCTCTCACTGTCCCCTCCCTCTCCTGGCATTTACTCAGGTTAATCCTCACCAGTCATGTATCCGGTCAACAAACTGGAGATTGTGAAGGGCCCTTCGACCGGCGATGCAATCCTCGTCGTTCCTAACTCCTCCTATGACCTTAGCATCTGACGACAAACACGCCCACCTACGAGTCGGCTCCCCCTCTGGTTGAGTCGTTGACACGAGCCAGGTATAGCAAGGATTCCAAGACCATGACCTGGAGCACGGCTTTGATGACACCCCAACACACACACACACACACACACACATACACACATACACACACATACACACACACGCACACACACACACACACACACACACGCACACACACACACACACACACACACACATACACACACACACACACACACACACACGCACACACACACGCACACACACACACACACACACACACACGCACACGCACACACACACACACACACACACACACACACCATCTAGTAATAGCTCCTCTGGTAAGAGTAACCTATTCCCTTTCACGGAGAGAATTTTCAATCCATCTACGGAATCCCTCGTTTATACTTGCCCGAAAATCGAACAACCTCGTGTAAGTCAAATGCCCTCTGTTCATGTCTGATCATTTCTGTGTGTGTTATGGTGAGAGTCATACGGTGTGTGTGTGTATGTGTGTGTGTGTGTGTGTGTGTGTGTGTGTGTGTGTGTGTGTGTGTGTGTGTGTGTGTGTGTGTGTGTGTGTGTGTGTGTGTGTTTGAAATAAATAATGAATAGATAAAGAACATTCTATTGAAATTAGGCAACCATTCGGCTGACAATAATAATCCCCGAGACATTACACACATAAAAACTTACAGAACCTGGGAGGTGACAATGATAACTAGTTAATTCATCACAAGAGATCAGAGTGGAGTCGCAGGTTTCCACACTTTGGACAAACACATGATTGAGGCACACAGTCAAACTGGCAGATGTAAATGTAGGTTTACAGCGTAGTACTATCATAAATAAATCAAGCACTAATTGACACTTGAAGATTAAGCGTGAAGATTAATCTATGATTAATTAAAGTAAGAGAGAAGGTAACACAACACGTAGCTTAATTAAGAGTAAACTAAGCTGTTTAGTTGCTTAACTATAATTGTTTACGACGTTCACAATTAGAGGTCTAGGACTGATCTTATATATGTATATGTCTGTGTGGGTACAAGTCGATTGTGATAACGGAGTGTGTGTGTGTGTGTGTGTGTGTGTGTGTGTGTGTGTGTGTGTGTGTGTGTCTATTTGCACTTAACCCTCGTGGGTTTCCAAGATTTTCCCTTGCGTGTGCATCACAGACTTCTGAATTCTCCAGTGTTCCTCTTCCCTGAGCTCGTCACACGTATTCACAATTCTGGTGATGAAGAAGTGCTTTGGCACGTAACTCCAGACACTTTACCTTCAAGCTCCGATAACTTACGCTCTTTCACTCCCTACTTCTTATCATTGTTTCTTCGGCAGCTTGTTTTTTTTTTCATCGTTTTACGATATTTTCAGGTTAAATATGAAATTTTGAAGACGCTCTCTATGTCTTCATTCTATCAGTCAGGGCAGAAGATCCATCACAAATTTAAGAAACAAGAGAACAGAAAAAAAAAAAAACACATAAAGGATGAAAATATCACGTCCAGTTTACACATACGCTCTATAATGCTCCACGACACTCCCGCAAACTGCGGCGTCTGCGCACCTCACGCTGCAGGTGGGAAGGATACATAGGAACGCAAAGGAATCCAAACGGCAACAGACTTCCGAGTCCTACCGAGGCTGAGTGAGAGAGTGTACGAGAGATGCAAAAGGATAAGGTATAGAAAATGGAACATTAGCAGCTGCCAAGGTTCATTAGATTCCCACTTCTTCTTGCATGATCAGGTTCATCAGATTCCCACTTCTTCTTGCATGATCAGGTTCATCTGATTCCCACTTCGTGCATGATCAGGTTCATCTGATTCCCACTTCGTGCATGATCAGGTTCATCAGATTCCCACTTCTTCTTGCATGATCAGTGTCATCAGATTCCCACTTCTTCTTGCATGATCAGTTTCATCAGATTCCCACTTCTTCTTGCATGATCAGGTTCATCAGATTCCCACTTCTTCTTGCATGATTAGTTGCATTAGATTCCCACTTCTTCTTGCATGATCAGGTTCATTAGATTCCCACTTCTTCTTGCATGATCAGGTTCATTAGATTCCCACTTCTTCTTGCATGATCAGGTTCATTAGATTCCCACTTCTTCTTGCATGATCAGGTTCACCAGATTCCCACTTCTTGCATGATCAGTTTCATCAGATTCCCACTTCTTCTTGCATGATTAGTTGCATTAGATTCCCACTTCTTCTTGCATGATCAGGTTCATTAGATTCCCACTTCTTCTTGCATGATCAGGTTCATCAGATTCCCACTTCTTCTTGCATGATTAGTTGCATTAGATTCCCACTTCTTCTTGCATGATCAGGTTCACCAGATTCCCACTTCTTGCATGATCAGGTTCATCAGATTCCCACTTCTTCTTGCATGATTAGTTGCATTAGATTCCCACTTCTTCTTGCATGATCAGGTTCATCAGATTCCCACTTCTTCTTGCATGATCAGGTTCATCAGATTCCCACTTCTTCTTGCATGATCAGGTTCATCAGATTCCCACTTCTTCTTGCATGATTAGTTGCATTAGATTCCCACTTCTTCTTGCATGATCAGGTTCATTAGATTCCCACTTCTTCTTGCATGATCAGGTTCATTAGATTCCCACTTCTTCTTGCATGATCAGGTTCACCAGATTCCCACTTCTTGCATGATCAGTTTCATCAGATTCCCACTTCTTCTTGCATGATTAGTTGCATTAGATTCCCACTTCTTCTTGCATGATCAGGTTCATCAGATTCCCACTTCTTCTTGCATGATTAGTTGCATTAGATTCCCACTTCTTCTTGCATGATCAGGTTCATCAGATTCCCACTTCTTCTTGCATGATTAGTTGCATTAGATTCCCACTTCTTCTTGCATGATCAGGTTCATTAGATTCCCACTTCTTCTTGCATGATCAGTTTCATTAGATTCCCACTTCTTGCACGATCAGTTTCATTAGATTCCCACTTCTTGCATGATCAGTTTCATCTGATTCCCACTTCTTCGTGCACGATCAGATTCATCAGATTCCCACTTCTTCTTGCATGATCAGTTTCATCTGATTCCCACTTCTTGCATGATCAGTTTCATTAGATTCCCACTTCTTGCACGATCAGTTTCATTAGATTCCCACTTCTTGCATGATCAGGTACATCAGATTCCCACTTCTTCTTGCATGATCAGGTACATCAGATTCCCACTTCTTGCATGATCAGGTACATCAGATTCCCACTTCTTGCATGATCAGGTACATCAGATTCCCACTTCTTCTTGCATGATCAGGTACATCAGATTCCCACTTCTTCTTGCATGATCAGGTTCATCAGATTCCCACTTCTTCTTGCATGATCAGGTTCATTAGATTCCCACTTCTTCGTGCATGATGAGTTTCATCACAGTTCTGTGGGTGGATCCACGATGTTGTGATGATAGGAAAGGGCGTGCAGTGAGAGACAAAATAATCCATTACATTTCTCAGACCTGACACCAGGGTTCTCCCGAAGTAAATAACTTTAGTATATTCTCTTCTCACTTATAACTTTCATCTTGATCCCGTTCATGACTCCATGGCAGGTGTCTTGCAACGGTGTGCGGAGCATAGGGAAAAATAAGAAAGGCTAAAGACGAGTAAGAAAATTGAGCATAACCTCACCATAGTCGCAGATTCTCAGATATAAGACACAGATGACGACTCGTGGGTCTGAGAAACTCAGACACCCATGCACGAATGAGCTCTTCCCTCAGTGCCTGTGCTCAGTATGGCTCCGTTGTCTTGGTCCGTGGCATAGGAATAACGGCGATGAGACGTGAAGCTCCTTGTCGGGTTTATCAACAGGTCAGCGAGAAGGATACGATACATAAAACTACTGATGTAAAGTTATACCTATGGCATACACATCAGACACGATGATAAAGATGCATGTATATGTTACAGTTCCTATAAGATATAACACATATACATCAGACACGATGATAAAGATGCATGTATATGTTAAATTTCCTATAAGATATAACACATATACATCAGACACGATGATAAAGATGCATATATATATATATATATATATATATATATATATATATATATATATATATATATATATATATATATATATATATATATATATATATATATATATATGTTAAAGTACCTATAAGATATAACACCTATACATCAGACACGATGATAAAGATGCATGTATATGTTAAAGTACCTATAAGATATAACACATATACATCAGACGCGATGATAATGATGCATGTATATGATAAATTACTCATAAGATATAAAACATATACACCAGACACGATGATAAAGATGCATGTATATGTTAAAGTACCTATAAGATATAACACATATACATCAGACACGGTGATAAAGATGCATGTATATGTTAAAGTTCCTATAAGATATAACACATATACATCAGACACGGTGATAAAGATGCATGTATATGTTACAGTTCCTATAAGATATAACACATACACTAGACACGAGGATGATAAAGATGCATATATATGATAAATCACTTATAAGATATAAAACATATACATCAGACACGATGATAAAGATGCATGTATATGATAAAGTACCTATAAGATATAAAACACTTGTTGCACGGTAGCAGAAGCAGCATTGGAATTAGAAGCAGACTCAAGACTTCGCCAGATAAGCTTCACCGTATCATCAGGCATGTCGCTGTCATACACCAAGCTTCACCGTAACATGGTAACCTTGACTTGAGACGTATCGAACAAAACTAACATTATCTCACCTTACACTGGCGCGTCCATTACATTTGACGCTTCGCCCCAAAAAAATATTTTTTCCCAGTTGCAGGTAAATGAACCTTGGTTGATAACTCGACTGCCAATACGAACGTGACTAATTCTTGAACAATGAAGACAGTAGCGATAATGGCTTCTATCTTACAAAACCTGTTGCTTTCAACACTGAGGTATTATTACTATACTTGTTTACTCGCCTCCCGGCTGATTTAAGCAATCGCGCTCTTTTTTTTAAGTTCAACAGAGAAATTTTTCTCGATAGTTACAGCGTCCAGCCCATGTAGCAAGACTTGATGGGTAGCAGAACTACATACACGTACGACGGGATCTCTGCTCACACTGTGGTTACATAAACCTGACCTTCTATACCATGTTAGATATAGCAACTAAACATTTCCAACCAGGGATGGTGCCACTACGGGAGAGAATGTCATCAACTCGGCAGAATACATTTAACGAAACATAACCGACACATCAACCTTTGTAACCAGAGGGACATATCATTAAGTTCCTGATGAAACAAATTAAATATCATGGGAACAATATCTCTGGTGCCTTTACGTACACTGACATATATATATATATATATATATATATATATATATATATATATATATATATATATATATATATATATATATATATATATATATATATATATATATATTTTTTTTTTTTTTTTTTTTTTTTATAGTTTGTCGCTGTCTCCCGCGTTTGCGAGGTAGCGCGAGGAAACAGACGAAAGAAATGGCCCAACCCCCATACACACGTACATACACACGTCCACACACGCAAATATACATACCTACACAGCTTTCCATGGTTTACCCCAGACGCTTCACATGCCTTGATTCAATCCACTGACAGCACGTCAACCCCTGTATACCACATCGCTCCAATTCACTCTATTCCTTGCCCTCCTTTCACCCTCCTGCATGTTCAGGCCCCGATCACACAAAATCTTTTTCACTCCATCTTTCCACCTCCAATTTGGTCTCCCTCTTCTCCTCGTTCCCTCCACCTCCGACACATATATCCTCTTGGTCAATCTTTCCTCACTCATTCTCTCCATGTGCCCAAACCATTTCAAAACACCCTCTATATATATAAATATATATATAAATATATATATAAATATATATATAAATATATAAATATATAAATATATATATATATATATATATATATATATATATATATATATATATATATATATATATATATATATATATATATGGTAAGATAACAGAATTATCCTTTAACCAGAACTGCCAAGAGGCAAGTATACAATTTCATGATACCTTCTTCATCGTGTCCACTTTCATACCCCTCCTCGCGACCTCACGACAAGAGAGATGGGCCGTCCGTCAAACGCTTGCAGGGAAGGAGGACACTCGGCACAGAGTTACCAGGGATGAGAGATACGGTCGGGTTATCGTCCGTCTACCTTATGGGCATTTTTTTCCGGACACATTGCCATTCTTGCATGCGGTCGTCCACTGGACGCATAACCTACGTGAAGTATTCAAGATCTGCAACCTTGTGTTTACCGACAGTTATTCTTGCCTGTTTCCAGACCCTGAGATATACAGGCGGTAATGTGAGATGGTAAGCAGGGTCTTAACATCAGTCGACTGTGTGATTAGTGGAATTCCTTAAGCGAGTTCATGTGAGTACCTACCAGCAGCGGAGACAAAGGATCTTAAGCTTTACTGCGGTCGCACACAAGTGCACATTTACGTACAACTTCAGGCTCCCTGTGGGAGCAAGCTACGCATGCCTCACCAACCTCACAGATTTGAGTCAGGGAGGAGGTGTACTGCCATCCATCCATAACAACCATAGACTGCAAGAATGATAACAATTGCTCTCCCTTCCCCAAAGAAATGTTATCTAAAAGATATGACGTAACCTTGTCCGTTTGTTACGCTTCCAGATATTATTGCGGTTTTCGGTACATTACACATGACAGCTAGAGTTTGAATGTGAATGAATTTGGCCTTTTTTTGTCTGTTTTCCTGGCGCTATCACAATGAAGCAGGGGATAGCAATGATGCTTTCCTGTGGGGTGGGGTAGCGCCAGAAATGGACACACACACACACACACACACACACACACACACATATATATATATATATATATATATATATATATATATATATATATATATATATATATATATATATATTTTTATTTTATTATACTTTGTCGCTGTCTCCCGCGTTTGCGAGGTAGCGCAAGGAAACAGACGAAAGAAATGGCCCAACCCCCCCCCCCCCCATACACATGTATATACATACACCCACACACGCAAATATACATACCTACACAGCTTTCCATGGTTTACCCCAGACGCTTCACATGCCTTGATTCAATCCACTGACAGCACGTCAACCCCGGTATACCACATCGCTCCAATTCACTCTATTCCTTGCCCTCCTTTCACCCTCCTGCATGTTCAGGCCCCGATCACACAAAATCTTTTTCACTCCATCTTTCCACCTCCAATTTGGTCTCCCTCTTCTCCTTGTTCCCTCCACCTCCGACACATATATCCTCTTGGTCAATCTTTCCTCACTCATCCTCTCCATATGCCCAAACCACTTCAAAACACCCTCTTCTGCTCTCTCAACCACGCTCTTTTTATTTCCACACATCTCTCTTACCCTTACGTTGCTCACTCGATCAAACCACCTCACACCACACATTGTCCTCAAACATCTCATTTCCAGCACATCCATCCTCCTGCGCACAACTCTATCCATAGCCCACGCCTCGCAACCATACAACATTGTTGGAACCACTATTCCTTCAAACATACCCATTTTTGCTTCCGAGATAATGTTCTCGACTTCCACACATTCTTCAAGGCCCCCAGGATTTTCGCCCCCTCCCCCACCCTATGATCCACCTCCGCTTCCATGGTTCCATCCGCTGCCAGATCCACTCCCAGATATCTAAAACACTTCACTTCCTCCAGTTTTTCTCCATTCAAACTCACCTCCCAATTTACTTGACCCTCAACCCTACTGTACCTAATAACCTTGCTCTTATTCACATTTACTCTTAACTTTCTTCTTCCACACACTTTTCCAAATGTAGGTTTGCGGCAGGGGTGTGTGATGTCTCCATGGTTGTTTAATTTGTTTATGGATGGGGTTGTTAGGGAGGTAAATGCAAGAGTTTTGGAAAGAGGGGCAAGTATGAAGTCTGTTGGGGATGAAAGAGCTTGGGAGTGAGTCAGTTGTTGTTCGCTGATGATACAGCGCTGGTGGCTGATTCATGTGAGAAACTGCAGAAGCTGGTGACTGAGTTTGGAAATATATATATATATATATATATATATATATATATATATATATATATATATATATATATATATATATATATATGTGTGTGTGTGTGTGTGTGTGTGTGTGTGTGTGTGTGTGTGTGTGTGTGTGTGTGTGTGTGTGTGTGTGTGTGTGTGTGTGTGTGTGTGTGTGTGTGTAACACCAATTTAGCTTTAACAATCTAGCAAGCGAACGCTCGCATACCCCACAGAAAATACTGGAAGGTGTTCGCCATCCTTCTCTTCAACTTTCATCATTTTGATCCTCTTCTCATATCTTACTATATATACTGACGACAAGATCGGCGAAAAAAAAAAAAAAAAAAACGCAATGCTAACAAGCGTCTTCCCAGATCAGCCAGATGAAAAGATAAGATTATAAAAGAAATAAGTAAACAGACGTCATGTCAGAAAATACATACATATATCGTTTAAGAATCGAATCTCTCTTTAAGCGTGTGAGTGACGAGATCAGATCACACAACGTCAACTTGATCGTCTTCTGGTTGTCAGCCATCATTCAGCCGGCCAAACCTAACCAGCCCCTCAAGAGAATCTAGTCCTAAGGACTGCAGTATGAGGTATAGGTAGAAAATATCTCGGTGGAAACCAGATGAGAAATTAGAAGGCGAGACCATCAAACACTCGCGGTAAATTTGAAATCACATCTGGAAGTCCGTGGACGCTACGAACAAGCAGCATTCATCGGTCCCGTATTGTTCCTCTATGATTATACTTTGAGTCGTAATAACTGCAGGCTGATAAAGAGGTTGATGGTGTGACGAGGGATTCCATTATTTGTACAGAAAGATATACATCAATCTTTAATCTCATTAACCAAGATCACACAATCTTTATCATCAAAAGATTCCAATTTCAAATCACCAATTTAATCATCACAATCCGATCACCAACTTATCCCATTCCCTCTCATAGATTCACCAATCTTTATCATCACAAGATTCACCACATCATAAAGATTATCTTATCAAAAGATTCACCAATCATTATTTATCACCAGCAAAGATTCACCAATCTTTATCATCAGTCACAAAGATTCACCACATCCTCTTTATCATCAAAAGATTCACCAATCTTTATCACAAAGATTCACCAATCTTTATCACACAAGATTCACCAATCTTTATCATCAACAAAGATTCACCAATCATTACATCATCATCAAGATTCACCAATCTTTATCACACAAGATTCACCAATCTTTATCATCACAAGATCACAATCTTTATCATCAAAAGATTCACAATCTTATCATCCAGATTCACAATCTTACATCAAAGTTCACCAATCTTTATCATCACAAGATTCACCAATCTTTATCATCAAAAGATTCACCAATCTTTATCATCACAAGATTCACCAATCTTTATCATCACAAGATTCACCAATCTTTATCATCACAAGATTCACCAATCTTTATCATCAAAAGATTCACCAATCTTTATCATCACAAGATTCACCAATCTTTATCACCACAAGTTCCAAAGATGTGGTCTGAGTGAGGGATGATCACTGCTGGGGTACCTTTGTAATGATATGGTATAATGGTAATAGTAAGCATTCCAGTAACCATTTCAAAACCGAACAATATCTGTTATATACGTGTTATGGTATTTAGGGAATACCAGTAAAAGTTTACGACGGTACTGTCACGTACATCTTATTATATCAGTAATTTGCATAACTGCCTGCTTCCGTATATCTCATTAAGCTAAAACAAATCTGGGATTAATATAACACTGTTCATATAATCCAGTTGTACTGCAACGTTGTCTGAGGTCTGTGGCATTAAGTAATCGTCTTTAAGATAATTATTGTATATCAATGATACACTGACTTCATACACACACACACACACACACACACACACACTCATACACACACTCACACACACACACACACACACACACTCACACACACACACACACACACATATATATATATATATATATATATATATATATATATATATATATATATATATATATATATATATATTCGCCATTTCCCACGTTTGCAAGGTAGCGTTAAGAACAGAGGAGACTTGGTTTACTTGGCTGTCCTCGTGTTGCCGGCCTTCGCGAGGCTGTATCATTCACACAGCACATTCTCGTCAGAGAACTCTTCACTCCAAAGGAGTCTACTTTTCCCTGCTGCAGGAAGTAGCGCAACCTTGGGGCTGCAGAAGCCTTCATAACTGAATAACAACACTTGGACTCCTACATGGACATTGGTCCTGGAGTAATCATGAATAACAAAAGGAAAATACTTTTTTTTTGCCCCTCGGACGGTCTGTGGTCAAGACGGCAGGAAGGCCCCAAGTGCTGACGAGGCCCTGATCGCTGTGGTACAGGAACCCAAAAGAGAAAAAAAAGGAGTAAGAGGAAACCACCACACTGCTTTACAGAGACGGTTAACGGCGCTGATAATTAATGGCCAAAGGTTAACCCGGGGTAAGCGAGCAGCCATGTGTGTCGAGGATTTGTAGAAGTTGTTTAGGCAAGTGTGATTATATCTCCCCTTCCCTGCCATTACTGACTGCAGAGAAGGGAGAGAATCTCTGCTCTCTCTCTCTCTCTCGCCCTTGTCTTTCTCCCCGGCGAGTACAAGTGGCTGCTACTGTTCCTTTGTCTTCCAGCGGCGTCCTCCCTCCCGACCCGGAGGAAGGTTCAACTTGTCCCGATGTGTTCACGTTATCTTCCTCTCTCTCTCTCTCTCTCTCTCTCTCTCTCTCTCTCTCTCTCTCTCTCTCTCTCTCTCTCTCTCTCTCTCCTCGGCCTGCCTCGCTCGCGTCTTACAAGGTTGGCCATAAAACATGATGAGAATCAAACATGCTCTCTCTCTCTCTCTCTCTCTCTCTCTCTCTCTCTCTCTCTCTCTCTCTCTCTCTCTCTCTCTCTTTGTGCAATTGCTTTGCAGCCTAAACAGATCTGGCAATTCGCACGCAAAGCACATTTGCATATACATTTTCAAGAGTCCTTGAAAGAGCAAGGTATGTATGCCTGCCTCACCCACCTCCCACATTTGTCCAAGAGACGATGTCGGGTAATGTGATGTACGCAGAATTTTTGAAGTCTGCCAGTGGAAGATATACAGTCTTTCTCAAGTTTCTTCCTTTTGTTCCCCTCTCCTCTTCCTCCTCCTCCCCCACCTTCTTCTTCTTCTTCTTCTTCTTCTTCTTCTTCTTCTTCTTCTTCTCGACAATGAAGGTTTTGCGACATTCCTTCATTCTGGAACCAAATGACTTAAAACTTCGTCAAAATCATGTACCTTGGTTCAATACACCAAGACTCCTTTTATTTCATTTATATTCAAGTATTTTAAAATATTTTATGGGTTCAAAGATCAAGCAATCAGTACTGATGAAACTTGACACAAAGATGAGTGAAAAATGAGATTTGAGATTCGGAGCGTTTTTGCTATTCTGTCAAGGTCAAATTTACATTTCTAGTTTTGGGCCCATTCATCTTTGAAACCTAAACCAATGTTGCTGAGACTTGGCACAGAGATCCCGTATAATGATTCTGACGAACCCAGTAACTGTTACATCCTGTAAGCGATCTTGATGAGTCTTAACAAAGAAATTACTGAAGGGATATTAGGAAGGAAGAGGCCTACCACATTCGCCCGAAAATATTTGCCTTTCGAGTTTCGAGACTCTACATGCAATCGACGACTTCGCACAACACCCTCGTAAGTTACACGCCGGCCGGCTATTGCCAATAATGGCACCTTGGGCACACGAGCCCGACTTGTGCCAGTAATGTTACGCCGGGAAACGGGCTGTCGTGAACAAGAGACCGTGCCAAGCTTGGATGAAGTCATGTAAATGACGTGCTGTCCACTTGTTACGTGCGCGGGATGAAGACAGTGTGTGTGTGTGTGTGTGTGTGTGTGTTTGTAGTGATCATAGTGAGTGGGTGAGGTAGAAATGAAAGACAGCTTCCTGGATCAAGGAAGGAACCTTGAGAGCCAATGTAGCGCAGTCTCACTGCTCCACTGTCGCTTTCCTCTCCGATACCCGGGTGGGTAGTACCTCCCTGCTCGGTTGGTTATCGGCCACCTTCTACCAAGGAGAGACATTACGCGCTTATGCAAGATTACTTACGATGAGAGTTTGCTAAAAGGTAAAGCTAGCGACTAGTGCTCATCGCAGCAGGAAAATATAGCCAAGAAGACCAACTCGTGTGTGTTATGTGCTGTCAAGTGTGCAGGAGAGTCTGTGTGTCTATGGACTGAAAGCCTGTTGCCCACGTGCGGATGAAGCTGAATGAAACAGCTACTGGGAAAAGGAGAGACACTTGATAGCCACTCAAGTGTTGGTTCACGGCGCAGTAGCACGTTACTAACCCTCCTGATAGCCAGGCGATTAGCACAGTAGGTCGGTCTGCCCACAACCTCACTACCACCTACGAGAGAGAATCATGATGATCGGTCCCAGTGTCGTCGACTCGAAGACAAAAAGAGTTTTCAAGGACAAAATGCATGCGAGCAACACCATTAAATACTGGAGGTGAGACCAACGAGGAGTGGAGTGAGGCTGTGGAGCGCAGCAGCGTATCTGCCACATTCGTAATGCCAACAAAGCCTCCAGAATCTTCCCGAACATCCTCACAAGCCATTCCTAAAGTGGGATAAGGGTCCACTTGAATGAGGCTACCACGCGAGTGCTTTACTACGAGTTCACCTTGAGGAAACTGACTCTGGATCTCCTCTGGAAGCTGGCTTACTTCATCATGCATTAGATTTTGCATACTCGAAGTGGTCATTCATGTGAAAAATGAAAGCAGTATCTTACAGACAGAACCACAGAGCAGCTTCCGTTTTCTATCACGCTGAGCATGCGTGGAACGGAATTGAGACCATGTTTACATATTCTATATAATTTGATAATATGGTTTCCCCTCCTCTTATGCCAGCCACATTCTCCGCCATGTTGCATTATGATACAGCAG
Source organism: Panulirus ornatus (assembly GCF_036320965.1). NCBI lineage: Eukaryota > Metazoa > Arthropoda > Malacostraca > Decapoda > Palinuridae > Panulirus > Panulirus ornatus. Next base: position 59,438,781 of record NC_092227.1, on the reverse strand, counting down.
CAAAAAAAAAAAAAAAAAAGCCAAGTTTAACAACAGTCCTTTGCGTAATCCGTTGGGTCGAAATATGGTTGTTGCCCAATTTGAACGTGATTTGCCGCTTACATCGTTTTCTTCACAACTTACCACGTCCAGACTACCTGCAGCCAGCCGCGCATGCGCATCAACAGGTGAAGGACCTAAGGTTTGGTCTCCTGCGTTTAACTGATGAGCGAAATGCTCCCAGCACAGATGTCATAGCTCTTCATTTACATTATTAGGCAGAGACGCGAGTTTTAACCTGTTTCCTCCGCCGCTTATCCACTGTTCATTTAACTACTTCGGGCTGCGTAAATGTGAAGTGAACAAACATGATGTAAGATCCAAACACTTTGGCAGACACTCGAAGAACTTAGTTTTGAGGTCACAAATATCTAATCTCTCACGGAACTATTTTCTCCGAGATACAATGGAGATTTAAATTACAGCAATTGTTGGGTGATAAGTTACAGAACTTCCGCCCCGAGATGGGAGTGTGGAAGTGATGCCCAGCACCACCACACATTTCCTCCGTGTCCAGGATTTTTGGCTCCACTTTGTCTCACTAAAAGCCAGCTACCGTGCTAGTCTTCACGTCTTCGCCCAACATGCACTAGAAACCCATCGTTCTCATTTTATGTTCTCGTTTTCACCACCTTTTTCGTACCTTCCTTTTTCCTCATTGTGAACCAAATGTTTCCCCAACAGGCTGCTCCCTTCCATGCTGAAAATATTTCTTTCTCACCTCCACAAATTATCATTTTACTCTCTACTTTTCCTCTTAAGTTCTGGCCCTCTCGAGAAATTCGGACCATGGCTGGAAGACCCCAAGGTCATGTAAGAATAATCATCCTGTGACTATGTATAAACGACTGATAAGAAACGATTGATCTATCTGATTAATGAAGATCACAAAAACAAACGAACACCTCTAGCAGACTCTAGGAAGTGATAACCCAAGATATATTCTTCTGTCGTAATGATGGAATAAGCGGATGAAAATACCGGGGAGAACATTAGGACTTACTTTGAAGATTAGGAATTAGATGCTGCTTGATATGATAGTCCCATGCGTATACGAACCTCACGCCTGATCTTCTCTAGCCTCGACTACAACAAATTTGTTCATTTCGGTTTAAAGGATGAAAAATTGATCCGACACGTCTGAGATTGTATCAGCGGAACGGACGCTTACCGATTTTATTAAGCCTTGAAGAGTTAATCAACTGTAATATTCTTCCCATCCCTCAGTTAACCATCCGTGACCACACTCCGGGGCATTGGGGCATATGTGAAAAATTACCCTCTTGCTAACTCGATGGCCATGGGGAATATCCATCATGTTAAGGGCGTACGTATCTACACTCTCAAGTTTTAAAATAGACCAGTAGAAAGCCTGCATCAGACTCCCCGAGGCACTAGCATATCACAGGAACCATGACGTACCGACAGCATATTGTTTCAACGTATATGGCCCATCTTCGGTTAAAGGCTCCATTTTCTGCGTTTGTAAGCTTTGTTCTACTAATTTCTGGGAAAACATCTGAATCAAAGAGGTTTTAATTTCTTTATATAACATCAAACATACCAACAACATGCTCTAATCGTGGCCGTCTAAGGTGACACAACGAATTCAATGCATGAGAAAAAGAATGTATGAAATATACATTTAAGTTCATCAAGCGTTTGCACACCTGCCTCTTAGAAATGGAGAGGTTGTAAGAAGGGGCGTGTGTGTGTGTGTGTGTGTGTGTGTGTGTGTGTGTGTGTGTGTGTGTGTGTGTGTGTATGTGTGTGTTTTAGTGGTGGTGGAGAGAGAGAGTAAGATACTTCCACAGCTTCACCGGTTTAAGATAAAAACTGAGACATAACAACGACCAATCCTCGTGTGACTGATATCCACACTTGGCGTTCGCTGTAAGATCCACGAGAAGTTCTTGCAAATGTTGTTAACCTAAGAACTGCATCAGTGACACAAACCTAAGATTAGTGAGAAAAACACACAAATACAGTGGCATGTTTTTGTTTGCAGCTGGGAAATCATTCGACACAAAATCATAAACCATTTAAAAGACCAACACTTGACAAACGATGCTTAGCATGGGTTTTAGACCAAATCGTACATGCTTAACAAATCTGTTTGATTCCTTTAATGATATAACTAACATGTATGATGAAGGTATACAGGCCGATGTCACCTATTCAGATTTTCAAAAAGAAATCTGTAAAATTCTCCATCAAAGGTTACTAGCGGGTTAACGTACGTGGTATATTGAAGGGAGTCTACTTGTGGTTGACTGACTGTAAACAAAGAGTAAGACTTAGCAAGCGCTGTGCCACAGGAACCAGTCAAGTGTATTAATGATATTGATGATAAGCTGCATTGTAGGATATCAAAATTCGCAGATGATGTCAAGGGGAAATATATCCACAAATGAATTAGAAAGTTCTCAGCTTCAAATTGAGTTAGACAAATTGATAGACTGGTTTCATGGATGGCAAATGAATTTTAATATCGATTGTAAAAACGGAAAGGGAAGCTACATGAAATATGTTGATCTACAAAAGGTAAATGAGGAAAAATATTTGGGGATGATAATCTCTGGTGACCTAGAGACAAGTAAGCAGAGCACAGAAGTAGTGAAAAGAGCAGAAAAGATTCTTGGATTCATAGGGAAGGCTTTCGAAATTAAGTCTGAGAGAAAACCACCCGCTCTCTTTACAGCTCATTGGTTCGTCTCCATCACGAATTTTGTGTCCAGTTGTGGTCGCCATACATACACAGGCAGAATGGAGAGCATACAGCGTCGAGCTACCAAGATGATTCCCGGACTGAGAAATAAACCCTATGAGAGTTAGGTACATGACTCAAATCTATTCAGCTTCGAAAAAAGAAGGTTAAGGAGGGAAACTAACAGTTATTCAAACTGATCAAAAGTTTTCACAATGTCGACCTAATATATTGTCAAAGATTCATTAGTCTTAATTTCCTCTTAGTAATGGATACAAGTTGGTGGGCCAACGTTCTTTCTCGAATAAGACAAAGTACTTATTCTTTAACAGGATTGTTTATATATGCAAGTATTTACCATTTAGAGTGGCTGAAAACAGTGGCAACTGATACGTGTTATGTTAAGAACAGACATGATACACATTTCGCTTAAATTCCATTACTAGCATTATTTGTATCTTTGTCACGTTAACAGTCCACAAGCTTTCTTTTTGAATTATTTGTATGCTAAGAAGAGTCCTATTAGTCTACGGGGAAATGAAGCACGATATGTTCCCAAGTGCACTTTCGTGTATTAATGACATCATCAGGGGAAATACAAGTATAGAAAGGCTTAGGCATATGGAGAAAATGACTGAGAGGATGCACATGTCAGAACAACTGGAATTTAGTTGTGTGGAGTTAGCTGATCATTCTGGTTGGCAGGAGCATTGTTGGTTGGATTCGTGTGTGTCAAGATTAAAAGAGTAAATTCAGACCTATGATAAAGCGAAAGAACCTTGGCGAATGGTTCGGTAAAAGAGTCACATGCTTGCTCTAAAGAATGTCTGTGAGAAGAACTTAGAGAAACAAAATGATATGCAAGAAAACTTTAAAATAGGGAAATCAAGGAGGAGGTGAAGAGATATTTTATAGGTTCCGGGCCTGAACATGGAGGAGGGTGTGAGGTATGCCAGGGATAGAGCAAATTGGAGCGATGTGGTAAAAGGGACGACATGCTGTCAATTGGATTAACCAAAGCATATGTAGCGATCGTGGGTGGGGAACCGCAGGTCTGTGGGGCTTACTTGTCATAACCATTAATATTCAAATTCAACAAAATCCTTGCAACTATCCAGAACAGTGGCTTAAAAGTCATCTTGACTGCAAGCAGGTGTTTTAAGTGTTCAAGCTTTTTCAACTGGTAGCTTTAGAATGAAAGTTGATTGCCTGAATAGCTCCTGGCATTCACTGGGCATAAATGTTAACCTAACCCAACCTATAAGGCATTTATCAAGAGTCCTCCGCTGATGTGTCATGTAAAGCCCCAGAGTCCACACTTTCTCCTTAAATGTGCAAGTTATACTAAATTCTGGTATATGTGATTATGACCAAATTTGTGAAGATGTGTCTACTATTCAGGGAGAATAACATCATTATGATTACATCATTAAGAATCCATGTAGCATATACGTAGAATTTCATATCACAACCTTATAAATGAATTCGAAACCTACACAATGCTTGGATACAACAATCCGAGCAATGCAGCAGAGGTCATTGTTGAGTAAGTAAGTGTGGTTTGAATGTGGGAAATTCGCAAGACAATGATGGGCATAAGCCGGTTAGACCGGGAGTACTCGACTAGCGTTCTACATGAGGATCATACACGTATGTTAGCAGCAAGTGAAGGGACAATGGCAAGTAGAAGTAGCGGTTGACCTCGTATCGCTCGCCACAATGCTTGAGGACGAGTGGATCTTAGATGGTGCATGTGACTGGTCATGATGCACGTGAGCTGCATCTTCCTCGCCGCCTTCTAGCCCACAAGACAGCGTCTCTACGATAACAACGGGAAGGCTCAGCTGAGTCTTGCGCTCCAGGGTTAAGCCGTCGACGTCAACTGCCTGAACATGCTGCGTGTTTACACGTGATAAGTCCCTCAGGTCTGTGGAGGTTGGGGCGACGCAGCGACCTCACAGTACCAGGAATCTCCAGCAACACTTTCAAAGAACAAAGAGTAATCGGGTCAGGCATCTCTGATGAATGTGGCTCTGCAGCTCATGGACACTTGTAAAGATCGATGGGCGGCTCAGAGATGTTTTATGTCAAAAGAAAAATAAAAGAAAAATACTAAATCCCTTCTGTTATCCGTCCGTGCCATGGCTCGTTCTTCCAGCTCCTGGCATAAAGCCAACGCGAGACAGAAGTCTGCTATACGAGCAGGGTAGAGAGGGTAAATGACTGGCCTTCCATACCGTTTGAATATCAACCCTTGTGGGACGGCCCGTAGGTCATCACATGCCGAGAAGGCAAAGTGGAAGAAGAAGACAACTGCCAAGCTGTCACATACAAGGCTCGAGTGGTTTGGCAGAGCATAAGGCGACGACGATCAGTCCCTCTGATCTCTGTTGTGGGGGAGGCGCCAAGAGAGTGGTAGAGTGAGCGGCCGGGTAGGAGGTACGACACCCAGTTAAATCACTGTAAACATCATCATGAGAGTAGGAGAGTCAAGGATATCTCACACTACATTCTATCATAGCCACTATAAAGAAGGCAGCAATAAACGGACATTCATCAGAGCCAATGACAAATGTATAACGATGCCTTACGTGCGTGCTTATCTAACAGGCCAAGAATCTAAAACGTACTGGTAGAAAGTGTGGGGGAAAAAACACCCAATACGAGTTTAGTGACTTCAGAGCGATTATCCACAAAAACGACCTTAGCACTGAATACATTATATCAAGAAGCGTAACAACAGCAAGATGTTTCGTAAAGGATCAAAAACTGGTGCAGACACCTACCCCTCTCACCTTGCCTGTCAGTGAAGGTCACTACCGCGCGGCGCGCACGCACACACACACAATCACACACACACACACACACACACACACACACACACACACGCACGCGCGCACACACACACACACACACACACACACACACACACACACACACACACACACACACACACACACCTCACTGACATTAGGCAAACTACCTCTGTTTAGGCTGGCTACCAGTAGCGTTACCCCCAGCAACTCTGCCGAAGACGTAGATTTCTACGCTGGGAGTGACATGTCAGCGTGGGGAATGGTGATCTCTGGGCACAGGTACCCTCAACTCTGGAAATGTAACATTTTCATGTCCAAGCAGAGTACGCTGGGCAGTTAGAGAATGATGATTGGTCGCGTTACGAGATACCTTATCCTCCGAGCGAAGCCTTCGAAGTTTGTAAAGTCTCCATAACATGCACGAAATGAAGGGACCCAGAAGGTGCAGGTGTTCAAACCGAATTTCTAAGTGGCTGTTGGTGGTGGGTGAGCCGGCGTGGTAACACAAGAGCAACGTCGTCCTTCTTATTTCTCAGATGACGCCAGAAAACACAAGTGAAAATCACACAATATGGTTGACCATTACCGTATTAAGTAAGCGTGTGAGGGTTTGCTCTCCGAGATGATGTGGTTTTGTCAAAGGTTCCCCCCACAACAACGAGGAGGTTAGGACCGAGAACGTTGCACCAGCTCGCGAAGCTTACATCAGCTTGGAGAGAGAGTGAGCCATGTCAACTATATATCCCAATCTTCAGGTGAAACGTAGGTGGTGCAACTGTAAGCTTGTTTACACAACAACAATAACGACAAAAACGACAACTGCAACAAAAGGAAGGTTGCCGGGAGAATAAAGACTCTTACCACCCAACATATGTACACTTTTATGGACAGTCTCACAAACACAGGTCAGACACGTCTTCCCTCACACGTGAACGATGATGATCATCCAGGCACTGAAGATACCTAACCTGGACTCCGGCTGTGCAATTTCGTGTGAACGAGACAGCTTGAGCTATATGTAGTATTAGTAGGATTGAACAAGCTGAAAAGGGGAATAAACATGCGTATCTTTCTGTACACGGAAGAGAAGTTTTGGAATCACTGAAGAAGAACCAGGATTATAATCACAGAGTTCATTATTGGTAAATGTGTAAGATTAACACACGAAATAATGATAATATCGGTTTATATAGATCTCTTGACATTGATCTTAATGGAGTGGCAAACAGAAGCAGTAGGTAAGTGGCTGAGAGTGTGTGTGTGTGTGTGTGTGTGTGTGTGTGTGTGTGTGTGTGTGTGTGTGTGTGTGTGTGTGTGTGTGTTTTGTGTGTGTGTGTGTGTTTGTGTGTTAAATGATAATGGCACAGTTCACAGAATATCAAAGTAATACCTACATTCTGTATCACTGATATAACTAATTATTTCTAATGTAATTATTTGGGACTGCCAATATGTCCGTATATAATCAATGTAATTACCGTACTATGTAATACTGTAATCATTTACGAGAACCCTAAGAATGACATGATAGGACTGGGGTGGGAATGACTTACGTTACTCGATCCCTTTGAGATACTGAAATGTCTTACCTAAAAACCATTAAAAAGAAAAAAACAATTGCGACCCACGCAGCCACCAGTGCCTTACCTACAAGGTCAGAGCCGCACGCTTGGGTGGCATCGCTCCACATGCATGAGCCCCTTCCACCGTCACCACCATCACCGTCCACATCAGACAACGTCACTGAGGTAACCAAAGGAAATTACTGCTTCCGTGTGCTATAATGGTCTTACTGAGGGAAGTATGTAACAGTAACTGGACTCTGCCACTTGGATTAGAATCGAAAACCATTTACTCACGCGCTTTATTCTGTCCACTGGCCGCTTGCGCATGCGTGTACTTGAACTCTTCTAACTCACCCTACAGAAGGCGGTAGAACACTCTCTCATGCCTATGTGAACACCTACTATACCTACCTCGAGAACCTTCACCGTCTCGAAGAACGGAACAATCGCAAACACTTTTTCTGACGTTGAAAACATTCACTTATCTACTTTCATATACGCCCTTGAACTTACCAAGGCACATTTAGTCATTCTTTTTTTTTTTTTTTTTTTTGAGAAACAGGTTTATTCAGACTTTCCCAATTACTTGAAAATATCTGCTTATGGAGATGCAAGTAATCGAAAGGAACTTGGATTCTCTTTACTTCACGATTCGCTTTTATTTCACTCAAGAACTTAAGTTAACCACTTTTGTTTTTTTTCCTCATAGTCTCTAAACCTCAGCATTTTTTGCTTGAGCTTAGAGGTTCAGTTTCTTCAAACGTCCATCCCAGGCGAGAGGACCCGACAGACCAAGCTCACAGGCCTGCCCTCCACACGAGAGAGATACAAGACGACGCTGATCGAGGCGTGATGAACGTCACCTTTGCTCCCGCCCACTACATAATGTTCTGGAATCTTCGCTGTTACTGCTACTTACTATCTTCTTTGCTCTCTCTCTCTCTCTCTCTCTCTCTCTCTCTCTCTCTCTCTCTCTCTCTCTCTCTCTCTCTCTCTCTAAAACCCAGGGTCTCAGAATTCTTGAATAAATTCGACCACGTAAATCACGACGATACATATGACAAAATAGAGATTACGAGGAAATATGCAAAAAGAACTTAAAGCTGGAGACGTAGTACGCCTGCGGGATGAAGTTTCTTAAAAAAAAAAAGACAAAAAAAAAAGTAGACGCGGTGAACACAGACACGCTTCTGTCAAACGTTGTAAATGTCAAGACCATCAAAACCTAGTTCGACCAGTAGGATAATCCCTGGGATCTTATGATTGCTTCGTTCCATTCTGTTGAATTCCATGAAGGCTTACTCTTATTCAATTTTGTTTTTCATCCCCCCCCCCCCTTGTTATTACCATAAGGAGTGGATGTAAGGAGAGAGCCTTTTCACTCTTCTATCCTTATCTCGTGCACTCACGACAGGAGCAGACGGATTTCAGGTGGAGACAGATCCTAGGCATGGACCAGAGGGGCCCCCCCTGTTGTCTATGTTTCCCAGGTATTCTCTCTCTCTCTCTCTCTCTCTCTCTCTCTCTCTCTCTCTCTCTCTCTCTCTCTCTCTCTCTCTCTCTCTCTCTCTCTCTCTCTCTCTCCGTATCTATGTATCTCTTTATCTACTTACCTATATATCTATCTATCTATCTATCTATCTATCCCCACCCCTCCCCCCACCTCTGCCCCGTAAGCCGCAGAGTAATGTCTACCCTGTCTAATTGTTTCTTTGCCGAAGCGATAATCCAGAACCAGCTACACAGTTGCGACCACAGAACTTGACATACAAGTTCACCTTGATGATACCCCCCTGGTACAGCGACCATCCCAGGTGTGCCGCTTTCAAGAGCAATGTCTCTGGTTACCTTAACCCCCGACGGACGGACGAATTATGTCCAGCACTAAAGAAAACGGAGCCCTGATGTCAGGGAGAAAATCCACGAGTCCAAATGTCAAAGGTCAGCTCTGAGTAGATGGGTACCTTAGCCAAGGGTGTATCGTCTGACACGTAGCAGATTGAATTCTGTTTGCAGTAGACTGAATTTGTATCGTCTGACACGTAGTAGATTGAATTCTGTTTGCAGTAGACTGAATTTGTATCGTCTGACACGTAGAAGATTGAATTCTGTTTGCAGTAGACTGAATTTGTATCGTCTGACACGTAGTAGATTGAATTCTGTTTGCAGTAGACTGAATTTGTATCGTCTGACACGTAGTAGATTGAATTCTGTTTGCAGTAGACTGAATTTTGTTGCATTATGGTCTGCTTCTGTTGCCTTAGTATATCAAAGACGTCTGAAATGTCCTGTACAACCTTAAGGCAGCAGTTCAAAAGCCTCGTCTCTTACCGTTCATCAGTGATGTCCTACATAGCACAATGTTGATGATATTTCTTATTTACTCTTACGTATTTGAACATCATCTGTTGGCCCCCAACCTGTGTGTTCGTCCACTTCGACAGCACGGGGAGGAAGTTCTACACTCATGGGGCCCCAACTCTGTGTATTCGTCCACTTCTACAGCACGGGGAGGAAGTTCTACACTCATGGGGCCCTAACTCTGTGTATTCGTCCAATTCTTCAGCACGAGGAGGAAGTTCTACACTCACATGGACCCATCTCTGTGTATTCGTCCATTTCTACAGCACAGGGAAGAGGTTCTACACTCATGGGGCCCCAACTCTGTGTATTCGTCCACTTCTACAGCACGGGGAGGAAGTTCTACACTCACACGGACCCATCTCTGTGTATTCGTCCACTTCTACAGAACGGGGAGGAAGTTCTACACTCATGGGGCCCCAACTCTGTGTATTCGTCCAATTCTACAGCATGGGGATGAAGTTCTACACTCATGGGGCCCCAACTCTGTGTATTCGTCCACTTCTACAGCACGGGGAGGAAGTTCTACACTCACACGGACCCATCTCTGTGTATTCGTCCACTTCTACAGAACGGGGAGGAAGTTCTACACTCATGGGGCCCCAACTCTGTGTATTCGTCCAATTCTACAGCATGGGGATGAAGTTCTACACTCATGGGGCCCCAACTCTGTGTATTCGTCCACTTCTACAGCACGGGGAGGAAGTTCTACACTCACACGGACCCATCTCTGTGTATTCGTCCACTTCTACAGAACGGGGAGGAAGTTCTACACTCATGGGGCCCCAACTCTGTGTATTCGTCCAATTCTACAGCATGGGGATGAAGTTCTACACTCATGGGACTCCAACTCTGTACATTCGTCCAATTCTTCGGCACGAGGAGGAAGTTCTACACTCACATAGACCCATCTCTGTGTATTCGTCCATTTCTACAGCACAGGGAAGAAGTTCTATACTCACAGCGCCCCATCTCTGTGTACCCGTCCATTTCTACAGCACGGAGAGGAAGTTCTACGTTCATAGGGACCCATCTCTTGAACTTTCGCTACTGTCATACAACTGTATAAATCTGAGTGCTGTCTGCATACACAGTTTCATTCCATTACTCAGCATATTCACTTCATTCACAAATCTTATGCCATTAAAGTACTTATTCACATTCCTGGTTTTACTATAATTGCATCTTTCGAAGAAATGCTCATTGTTGACATGGTCAAGCTGGTTACAAACTTACAAGTTGTTATCAAGTTACTCATTACTCCTCTTTCTTCCATGGTGGACAAACTTAGGGTTTCTAACCTCTCACAGTAACTCAGTTCTCGTAATTCTACCACCATATTTGTTGCCATCCTCTGGATCTTCTCCATTACTTCATTTTGCTTCTTTAAGTGCGGTGACCAAACGTGAGCAGCCCAGTCTAGGTTTGGCCGAACATAAGCTGTAAATAAGTCGCTGAAAATTTCTTTACCCATCTACTGTACATGAATCCGATCCAACATTTTCCGGCAGACACTCTGTCTCCTTCATGATTCTCCTAAGATCCTCTCGCACGCAGCTCCTGCAACTTATTGTATGCAAGATAATTCTGCAGCGAGGCTTTCTTTCACTGGATTTTCATTATCATTAATTTGCATTAACTCAGATGAAATCTCATCACTCATGCATCAGACCAACTTTGGAGTCTGTCTAAGCCCCTCCGTAAGTTGATGCACTCCTCCTCACTATTAACTTCCCTCACTGGCAAACACACGCAGGCGCGAGGTTAACCCTTCTGGTACGTCATTTACGTAGATCAAGAAGAGCACGAGTCATAAGACTAAACCCTGTGGCACACCACTGGTTACGCAACCTGTTTCAAGAAGGTTCCTCTACCCTGAAAATACTGATTCTTCCACTGAGGTCATTTTCTCTCCCTCAAACGGGTTTCCTGAAGATCCAGCTTCTCCATCCTCCTCCTGGGTGATTTAGTCATTAAATCTTTCTGGCAGTCGATAAACCACCAACCTTCTGTTATGTCGAAAACATTTCTCAGTCTCTCATGGAAGTCTGACAGGTTTGGTGCACATGACCTCTTCCCTGAACCCGTGTCGTCACTCGCTTGGGCAGATCCTTCACTGCAAGTAATCATGCACTTGCTTTCTGATAATCGTTTCCAGTACTTTACATACCACACTAATAAATCAAGTCTAACGCAAATTACCGGTCGCGTTTCTTCAAGATAATTGTAACATTTACTCTCTTCCACACCCATGGCATCTTACCATCCTCCTGCAACACTCCAAGTAACACGTGAAGTGGCTCTGCAAGCGTATCTGTGCACTTCTCTAGGACAAACGGAAAATCTTCATCGTGACCACGAGCTTTACATGGATCAAGACCGTTTAGCTTTCAAGACCTCCTCCTCCTCCTCCTCCTCATTTCATCTCAATGGTGTTCGGGCTTTAGTGTCTTTCACTCGTGTTTGGACTTTAGTGTCTTTCACTGTGAAAACACCTTTGAATTTGTCATCCAGCTTCCCCATCTTTACACCATTCTCTACGCATCTTTCCTCAGAGTCCTTCAACTTGATCATCTTTCCTTCATCTGACAATTTTCACCTGATGAGTTCATGGAAAAGTGTTGTATCATCTCCCATATTTACCACAACATTTGTCTGAAAGTTTCTCTCTTCCTACTTTCTTATCCTGCTACATCTCTTCCTTATTTTCTTATACTTTTCCAATAACTTGCTGGATGCACAGCTGTCTAAATCTCCTCCTCAGAGCATCGCTAAACTCATTAGCTTTTCGACATACTGAAACTCACTTTACTAGATCTACATATCAATCTTCCTTCTGTAGTTGAAGCTGAGGGCATCCCCGTCCCTGTTCTTTCATTGTAATTTCCACAAAACCCCTCACGACACACCTTCGAGTTTGCTGGATCCTTGCGGCACACCGAATCAAGTTTTGCCAGGGTTCTACTCTTATTACCTATTGTCCAATGAAAGGAAGCAAAGCGAAAAATCTTTCAACATGCGCACGATAAGTTTAGCAAAACAAATGTAGCGCCTTTATAATGATACATATATTCAAGTGATTTACAAAACATTTCAAAATAGTGGGAGCAAAACAACACTGAAACTTTATTAACGTCTTGACTTTCCACGATCCATGAGAGATGGTAGAGAGATGGAAGGCGTACGAGCCTCTGCCCACTGCTTCCTTGTCTCACTGTTGCAACATATGCTGAGTAGAACGCCCGAGTTATAAGACAGATATCGCAAATGTTTGTTTAGACTGTGATATCCATTTTCTTTTAAGTTTGTACCACGTCATACTGGGGACATTGTAGCAGCATATTGGCTGCCCAGCGCTGCGGTATACTATGATCCGACACTAGTCTTTCATGTCTGGATTACCTTTGATAATGGTTGTCCTGCATGTGTGAGTGTTGACACTGGTGGTGGTGTTGGTGGTGGTGTGGTGGTGGTGTAAGTGCGTAATGGTCTGAAAATCTGTGGGAGTGAAGGGTGAGGACTTTGTCACGTCAGCATGATTGCTTAATCTCTCTCTCTCTCTCTCTCTCTCTCTCTCTCTCTCTCTCTCTCTCTCTCTCTCTCTCTCTCTCTCTCTCTCATGAATGAAGTATTACGAGGAAAGATATGCAGGTGTGGGTGACAGGAGCCCACTGCTAAGCCATGGTGAAACGGAGATGAAGAGACCACGGTTACGAGATGCAGATGGTGCGATATCGCCAGAGAAGGAATTTACGAAAAAAATAAATAAAAAAGGTGGGTTAATATGATGATATAGGTGGGAGGGGAAAGATAAAGATATTCTTAAGAAAAATCTCTTGTCAGTTCGATCTGTTACTAAGGCTCTTTATCACACGAGGCAGTGATGGTTAGCCATCAGCGAATTCAACCTGGCCAACTGCAACTGCTTCTATATCACCACGACGGTTGGATAGCACAGACATCACTGTTTATCTCTGATATGGATGTCTAGACGTCGGAATCGCATGTGACAAAAGGCGTTGTGACGCACAATGAATGACGCGAGAAAGTCAAATTGCGCAGTCGCAAGGAGTGATCTTGCTCTAAGAATTGCCTCCGTGGGCCTCGCTGTACTGCAGTATTCTGCGCAGTTTCTGACAACAGTTATGTAGATGATAAGTTCACCAAATACTTTCTAAAGCATCATGACTGGCAAGCCTCTTAGATACACATTACATCAGCTAACTTTAATTCAGAGCTCAAAGGGAACATATTAACAGCGTTGTCTTCAAGCAATCGTTGGCGCTTGGGTGAACACCTGAAAAATATAGACACCTCAGCTAGGGTAGCCATCCATCATGATTCTCATCTGCTGAGGATGACTTAACTACAACAGGATTAGGCGCATGTGAGCGACAGTTCATTATTCCTAAGCATCATAACCTGTACCATCATAACTCTGACTACGCAACTTTGAGAGATCCAAGCCACAGCCACGAAGTGTCGTTATGATTCTGGTCGCTGATGTATCATCACACTTAAGGTTAAATGATAAGACAGGTCTGGTTATTCATCCTTTCCTCAACTCGCGGCTCACCTCCCGACAGAAGCATCTGTCGCGTCATGTGCAACATTGCTGGAGAAACTCCCTGCTTTCTCCACTCTTGTATTCAGTTTTCATGAATGTGCGGCATCTGTCACACTCAACAGGTATGATGACGTGAAATTATTAACGAATACGAGGGAGCATCTGAGAGCAACGCTGCAGGTACTTTGAAGAGCAACATCAACTAACACTTCGCCTCAGATCGACGACAGACATCAAATGCGCCTTTGTAGCTACATACCAAATGCACAGGTGTGCACCACAGATTGTTTGTGTGCACCATAGGTCGTTTGTGTGCACCATAAGTCGTCTGTGTGCACCATAGATCGTCTGCGTGCACCACAGGTCGTCTGTGTGTACATATATCTATCGACCTGTTAAAAAACCTCAGTGTTTCTCATCTCCTCTACTATCTTAAACTACCTCGAAAGGATCCAAAATCTGTCGTTGTCTGCATTCCTCAGTATATACAATTTCTCATTCCACCCTTATCTTTTCCATAAATACCGGTGGATCTCTGATGGCTTCACGCTAATGCCAATAGTTTCTCGACCCATATCTAACCTAATCTTCTACATTCCTTACCTATAATAACAATCTGCATAACATTCACTGGCCCTCTTTCAAAATGACCTCATTACCACTACATCTCCGAACTACTCACATCGACTCACAACTCTCACATTTCTCTCCTTCAACCTTCTATTGCCCTATGAACGACGTCCTCCCCTCACACTCTGGGTCCACTGAGGTTTTAAATGTCCTTTAACTGGATACACTTTGAAGTCTCCTATCTGTCACGATCATATCCCACCCGCTGCCCCTCAGCACGTCCACACACACACACACACACACAATAACCTCTGCGGTGTGCGCCTGTCATTTAGTACATAATCCAATAATGCATCGAGACTCGTTTATCTGGGTCTGACCATCCAAAACAATGTCCAGTTCCTTACTCGGTCGCCTAATGGACCTTACTGGGTAATACAACCCAAAAATTTATATTATGGGGTCGCTATTCTGTTTCAATCGTCTTGAACGAAATACTGGGTACAGCTACCCTCCTACGTACGTGACCCGCAGAATACCCCGGGTAAATGTCTGATGCGAGCCAAACCCACTGGTTTATGAGGTCAAGGTTCAGTGAAACGACATCTGTTTGGCAGATACGTGACCATGTTTCAGCTAGCGTTCACGAAAGTTAGCACAAGAATGCTTTTTCACAAGCCCTACAGTATGTGTATAAAATAAGATTGGTAATTTGACTATTTTTGGTTATTCTTTAGGGATCAAAATCCATCCGTATGGAACAATTTTGTCTTTATAGCCATTACTTGACCATATTACACCCAGTGTTCATGAAATGTGGCACAAAGATGGTTCTCCACACATTCTACAAGGCAGCAGTGACAAAAATGCGACGATTATCGTTAACCACATTATTTGAGGTCAAAGGTTACCACAGGTTACAATCCCTCGCCCCTCAAATCCAATGTTGCAGAGGCTGTTGGCAGATATCTATTTTGTATCGGTCTTAGTTAAGTAACTGACGTGTTCCCTAAATGATCCTAACCAGCTTTGGCGCGAAGACAACATTGAGGACGGGCATGACGCACACCACTCGCTGGCGAATGTTGGTCTTTCTTGTCTTTTATTCCTAGTCACCCACAACAGCGAGGACGGAAACATGCCCTACCCATGACAGTCTCTCATGAAGGGAAACTAGAGCATAGCGGAAAATGTGTCCTGACTCCTGCCAACATGTGTACAAGGTCTCGTCACACGGACTCGTAAGTACTCGGTCTCTTTACGAACCAGTACTCGTAAGTACTCGGTCTGTGAGTGATCAATAAGTCGTAAGTACTCGGTCTGTGAGTGATCAATAAGTCGTAAGTACTCGGTCTGTGAGTGATCAATAAGTCGTAAGTACTCGGTCTGTGAGTGATCAGTAAGTCGTAAGTACTCGGTCTGTGAGTGATCAGTAAGTCGTAAGTACTCGGTCTGTGAGTGATCAGTAAGTCGTAAGTACTCGGTCCGTGAGTGATCGGTAAGTCGTAAGTACTCGGTCTGTGAGTGATCAGTAAGTCGTAAGTACTGCGTCTCTTTATGAACCAGTACTTGTAAGTACTCGGTCTGTGAGCGATCAGTAAGTCGTAAGTACTCGGTCTGTGAGTGATCAGTAAGTTGTAAGTACTCGGTCTGTGAGTGATCAGTAAGTCGTAAGTAGTCGGTCTGTGAGTGATCAGTAAGTCGTAAGTACTCGGTCTGTGAGTGATCAGTAAGTCGTAAGTACTCGGTCTGTGAGTGATCAGGAAGTCGTAAGTACTCGGTCTCTTTATGAACCAGTACTCGTAAGTAGTCGGTCTGTGAGCGATCAGTAAGTCGTAAGTACTCGGTCTGTGAGTGATCAGTAAGTCGTAAGTACTCGGTCTCTTTATGAACCAGTACTCGTAAGTAGTCGGTCTGTGAGCGATCAGTAAGTCGTAAGTACTCGGTCTGTGAGTGATCAGTAAGTCGTAAGTACTCGGTCTGTGAGTGATCAGTAAGTCGTAAGTAGTCGGTCTGTGAGTGATCAGTAAGTCGTAAGTACTCGGTCTGTGAGTGATCAGTAAGTCGTAAGTACTCGGTCTGTGAGTGATCAGTAAGTCGTAAGTACTGCGTCTCTTTATGAACCAGTACTCGTAAGTACTCGGTCTGTGAGTGATCAGTAAGTCGTGAGTACTCGGTCTGTGAGTGATCAGTAAGTCGTAAGTACTCGGTCTGTTAGTGATCAGTAAGTCGTAAGTACTCGGTCTGTGAGTGATCAGTAAGTCGTAAGTACTCGGTCTGTGAGTGATCAGTAAGTCGTAAGTACTCGGTCTGTGAGTGATCAGTAAGTCGTAAGTACTCGGTCTGTGAGTGATCAGTAAGTCGTAAGTACTGCGTCTCTTTATGAACTAGTACTCGTAAGTACTCTTTCAGTGCGTGAACGTAATGATACTGCTAAATTTTTTAATTCACACGATGGAGAGGCTTTATGGGTGATGGGCCTATGCTTCCAGCATATAATTATCGCCTTCACAACATCGTAACTGCCAGCACTCGTTTCAGTATATAATTTTGTCAAAGAAAAAAAAAATGATTGCAGTAGATGTGATTAACTAATATGGCTTTTTTTGTTTTAACAACGAGGTGAAAATACACATTTCATACATGTTTCAAGTATACATGTGATGTGTATCACCAAGTCGCGTGTTGTTCATTTGGTCACCTGGCCTTTTAGCCCTGTGGACTGCCAAGGTCATTAGGCCCGTTATGGTCAGGTGGTTATCAACAGCTGAAAAAGAATCAAAAAAAAAAACTTGAACACCTCGTACAAATGTAAGACGGCGGGATCTCTTGAATGAGTTAGCGTAAGAGCGTATATGGTGACCTCCGGCGTAAAAGCGTATATGGTGACCTCCGGCGTAAGTGCGTATATGGTGACCTCCTGACCTGAAATGTTTCCAGACACTGAAAGAAAAGCGAGTGACTCCCATTTCCCTTTGGCTAATCTGGGTTAATATAAGGGTCAATACATAATTTCCCGACACTCACTGGTCGTTATGAACAGTTCATCAGATGGCCACCTCGTCAAGCAGAAGACAAGACTAGATACCAAGAATGCCTTCAGGCCATAGCGACATCCTGCGCATCTCATTCTACTTTATCATCTTCTCCTGCGCATCTCATTCACTTTCTCATGTTTTCCTGCGCATCTCATTCACTTTCTCATCTTCTGCGAATCTCATTCACTTTCTCATCTTTCCTGCGCTCTCATGTTTTCCTGCGCATCTCATTCACTTTCTCATCTTCTGCGAATCTCATTCACTTTCTCATCTTTTCCTGCGCATCTCATTCACTTTCTCATCTTTTCCTGCGCATCTCATTCACCTTCTCATCTTTTCCTGCGCATCTCATTTACTTTCTCATCTCGACTGTCGGTCTCTCTCGCCGGCAGCGCAGTCTGACAGAACAATGTACTTGTAGTTAAACAGGAAATATATCTACCTGATCAAAGCCATGCTATAAAGCATCACGTCTCGTCACCACACGAACCTAACGCTGGGTGACTGTTGCCCCAGGAATACCGTCCAGAGCATCACATTACAGTACGCTCAGTCACTCCAACGTCAACTAACGTAGTGAGAGAGAGAGAGAGAGAGAGAGAGAGAGAGAGAGAGAGAGAGAGAGAGAGAGAGAGAGAAGAGAGAGAGAGAGAGAGAGAGAGAGAGAGAGAGACAGAGAGAGAGACAGAGAGAGACAGAGAGAGACAGAGAGAGACAGAGAGAGACAGAGAGACAGAGAGACAGAGAGACAGAGAGTGTGTGTGTGTGTGTGTGTGTGTGTAACCTTGGAGGCACGCGGGCGCAGGCGACATAGTCCGTGTTATGGAGATACCAAATTAGTCTGCTCGACCTTGGAGTACGCCTGCGAGCTGGCTCTATTTAGGGAGGCAAGTCAGCTGAGGTTCAGGGAACTCCGGAGCCAGAACAACGGTCTAATGTTGTCAGGCGAGGCACTACAATCTAGCTGGAAGGTTAGGTGTGGTCAGCGGAGGCCTTGAAGTCGTCTGGTTGAATGGTGTGAGGGAGAACCCGAAACCCAACTACAAATTTGAATCTAGTTAGGGTGAGGACGAAGGCCGCCAGGATGGTTGGATGACGTCACGGAAATCTTGAAGGCCATGGCCTGGGAGATCCCGGAAGCCAGCTGGAAGGCTGAGTGTTATTACGAAAGGCACAAAAAAAAAAACGTTAGAAAGTAAAAAGGTTTTTAGGGAAAGCCAGAAAACCGACCGAAAGCGAAAAATGTCATCAGAGCCAACTAGGATGTTGAGTGTTCAGGGAGATGACGCAAGAAAGCCTTACCAAAGACCGGACGTCTTCAGCGAGAACCTGGGAACCAGCTGAAAGGTTCGTTGTGGTCATCGAGAACCTGAGAGGCGGTCGGAAAGTTGCTTGCGCTCACCGGAAGCTGAGACTCCAAGTCGAAAGTTGCGATCAAAACCCACTTGAATTTCTGGAATTGACAATAAATGACAGGATGCCAAGTGAGAGGGGTTGGGTGTGGTCAAAGAGATCCCAGGAACCAGCTGAAAGACTGAATGTGGTTACAGAGTTGTTCACTGGAGCTATTCTAAATGTTGGCTATTTTCTGAGAGATTCCGAGATACTTGATATTTGATGCAACATGGGAAACTAAATGCTCTAATTAAGCAATTAGTTAACGCTTTACACACACACACACACACACACACACACACACACACACACACACACACATACACATACACACACATAATGTATGTATGTATATATATATATATATATATATATATATATATATATATATATATATATATATATATATATATATATATATATATATATATATATATATATATATATATATATATATATATATATATATATATACATATATATATATATATATACATATATATATATATATATATATATATATATATATATATATATATATATATATATATATATATATATATATATATATATCCCTGGGGATAGGGGAGAAAGAATACTTCCCACGTGTTCCCTGCGTGTTGTAGAAGGCGACTAAAAGGGGAGGGAGCGGGGGACTGGAAATCCTCCCCTCTCATCATTCTTTTTTTTTTTTAATTTTCCAAAAGAAGGAACAGAGAAGGGGGCCAGGTGAGGATATTCCCTCAAAGGCCCAGTCCTCTGTTCTTAACGTTACCTCGCTAACGCGGGAAATGGCGAATAGTTTGAAAGAAAAGAATATATATATATATATATATATATATATATATATATATATATATATATATATATATATATATATATATATATATATATATATATATATTATCCCTGGGGATAGGGGAGAAAGAATTCTTCCCACGTATTCCCTGCGTGTCGTAGAAGGCGACTAAAAGGGAAGGGAGCGGGGGGCTGGAAATCCTCCCCTCTCGTTTTTCATTTTCCAAAAGAAGGAAGAGAGAAGGGGGCCAAGTGAGGATGTTCCCTCAAAGGCCCAGTCCTCTGTTCTTAACGCTACCTCGCTAATGCGGGAAATAGCGAATAGTATGAAAAAAAAAAAAAAAAAAAAATATATATATATATATATATATATATATATATATATATATATATATATATATATATATATATATATATATTGGAAAGGATCACAATTTTGCGCGTGATCAAGATATTCCTATGATTCCCCGTGGACTCAAAGGTATGTATGTATGTATATATATATATATATATATATATATATATATATATATATATATATATATATATATATATATATATATATATATATATATATATATATATATAATGTACCCGTTACCCACTAACCCCATAAGGGAGGAAGACGAGTGGATTGACCACAGACCGAGTGCCGCAACCGAGAAGCGAATCATAGCTGCATCACGATCATCAACAGTGACAGCTAAACCAAGACTTTATATCCTAAAGGAAAACTTAGGTACAATGATTAGAAAAAGCTCAGGAGCTAATTGTAACTTAGGCTCTGTTCCAGGCGAATGCTGGGGCCATTTCGAAGTTGTCCTTCGAAGAGCCAGAGGCCTGGGAGAAGGTTGTACGCTGTAAAGGTTATAGTCGGCAAGAACGTAGGACCAACTGGAAGAATGACTTTCTTCAAGCAGAGCCCAAACACTGTGACTACTGGGTAAGAGGCCAGGATCGGGTGAGATGGTTTGAAGTCGTGGCTAAGGCAGAGACCGAGAGCCATCGGCAAGATTGGCCAATCTGGTGAAGACAAGGTCCACCCGCATCACCGGGATTGGGTGGGGGCCAACTCGAGACCGGCTGAAAGGCTGATCTGGGAAGCCAAAGGGCTCTTGCTTCGCGTAATGCTTATCATTCACCTTCGGAGAAGTATTCCTGCCGTTGATACCACCCATCTCAGTCGTGACTGGAGCTCTTACGTGTGCGCGTCTCTCTTCTTCTCCTTCATGAGTAGTCGAGATGAAGCAAAAGATCCTTTTTGATCAGTGGAGTCGAGCGTACCAACAAAACAACAGCTCTATGAGGTAAGGCGGAAAGGTTTTTAAAGCCACAGCCTCCTTGTTCAAGATTAAACCTGAAAAAAAACACATCATGATGGGTTGGTCTTAACTTGTATCCTTATGGGATATTCCGTCGCAGATCAAAATGATTTGATTTAACGATACAAATGATTTCCGCTGCTTCACCTGCTATATATGCTCATGCCCACACGTGCTACCATGACACATATCACATATCAACAATCATATTCGCGTTATTCGATGAAATATGAAATCTCTGTTGAATCAGATATGCTTCCATGCCACAGATCCAGTTTAGACTGTTCCTGTGAGACTCATCTTCCTTAAGAGTTTAAAAAGATACTTGAGAACATATCAAGACTAGACTTAGTTCTGGCTACTGATAAAGATCTGCTTAATAATGATTCAGCTGGAGAAAAACCTTGATACAAGTGATAGCAGATAAATCATTTATTACATAACCTTCAACAGTGCCCGTAATGGTGGTCAATATGAAAGTCACGAAATAACACCGGATATTATATTCGCAACTTAACTCATCTTCGCACTGCTCTTTAAAAGCAAATCTGGGGTGACTCTTTCAATGAAAACGAGATGGACGTAGTGTGGAGAAGATTTAGTACTATTTTCAAAATGGAAGAAGGAACATATATGTCAATGTGTAATGAAGTCTTTTTTTCCAAAACGAAGCAAAAATAGTGAAACGATGATATAGAAAAAAAAAGTACCTCTTACCTAAAAATGTTGCACATGAAACTAAAGAAGATTAGTAATCAACATGATAAACACGTAAACTTGCATAGAAAAACTAAGAGACTTATACGCCAAAGTAAATACAGTATGAAGTGTATGATGGTGACAACAGCAAACGAAGCGCTAACGCGTCTTATACTTGAGTGAGAAGCAAGAGAGTCATTACCTAGTCAACAGGTCCACTCATCATAGAAAACGTTGGTTTCTTTCAATACAAAGAAGCCAGCCATGGTACAAGATCTCTGTCCCAAATTATTTTCCATTGCTACAGAAGATAACAAAGAGGCGAAAAATGAGATATTACAGTCTTTGATTACTCCATGTAACAAGTCATTTGCTACGGGAAAAGTTCTAAAGGACCAGAATTTTGCCAAAATGAGTCACAGTTCGGAAATCATCCTCCAAATTGCTTAATGTCTGTGGTTAGTGAACATAGGGGAACTATTTGTGACGAGATTGTACATCATTTAGAGGATGACTCCTTGACACACAGTTATAAACAGTTTTCGATCAAATCGCTCATATGTCTGCCAAAACCTTCTGATCTTTTATGGTATTGATAACATGTATGATGAAAGTAAAACAGCCAATATCATGTGTTTAGATTTTCAAAAAAGCATTCCGTAAAGATCAGCAGTAAAGGCTACGAGCACGAGTCCCGTGGGAAAGCTGGGGTCGTAAACAAAGTGTAACGATCAATGGTCAAGCCACAAGTGGTTAAACGTAACATTTGGTGTACCACAGGAATCA
>NC_092227.1:59371118-59411118 GCF_036320965.1 Panulirus ornatus | reverse complement strand
CCATGGTTGTTTAATTTGTTTATGGATGGGGTTGTTAGGGAGGTGAATGCAAGAGTTTTGGAAAGAGGGGCAAGTATGAAGTCTGTTGGGGATGAGAGAGCTTGGGAAGTGAGTCAGTTGTTGTTCGCTGATGATACAGCGCTGGTGGCTGATTCATGTGAGAAACTGCAGAAGCTGGTGACTGAGTTTGGTAAAGTGTGTGAAAGAAGAAAGTTAAGAGTAAATGTGAATAAGAGCAAGGTTATTAGGTACAGTAGGGTTGAGGGTCAAGTCAATTGGGAGGTGAGTTTGAATAGAGAAAAACTGGAGGAAGTAAAGTGTTTTAGATATCTGGGAGTGGATCTGGCAGCGGATGGAACCATGGAAGCGGAAGTGGATCATAGGGTGGGGGAGGGGGCGAAAATTCTGGGAGCCTTGAAGAATGTGTGGAAGTCGAGAACATTATCTCGGAAAGCAAAAATGGGTATGTTTGAAGGAATAGTGGTTCCAACAATGTTGTATGGTTGCGAGGCGTGGGCTATGGATAGAGTTGTGCGCAGGAGGATGGATGTGCTGGAAATGAGATGTTTGAGGACAATGTGTGGTGTGAGGTGGTTTGATCGAGTAAGTATCGTAAGGGTAAGAGAGATGTGTGGAAATAAAAAGAGCGTGGTTGAGAGAGCAGAAGAGGGTGTTTTGAAATGGTTTGGGCACATGGAGAGAATGAGTGAGGAAAGATTGACCAAGAGGATATATGTGTCGGAGGTGGAGGGAACGAGGAGAAGTGGGAGACCAAATTGGAGGTGGAAAGATGGAGTGAAAAAGATTTTGTGTGATCGGGGCATGAACATGCAGGAGGGTGAAAGGAGGGCAAGGAATAGAGTGAATTGGATCGATGTGGAATACCGGGGTTCACGTGCTGTCAGTGGATTGAATCAGGGCATGTGAAGCGTCTGGGGTAAACCACGGAAAGCTGTGTAGGTATGTATATTTGCGTGTGTGGACGTATGTATATACATGTGTATGGGGGTGGGTTGGGCCATTTCTTTCCTCTGTTTCCTTGCGCTACCTCGCAAACGCGGGAGACAGTGGCAAAAAAAAAAAAAAAAAAAAAAAAAAAAAAATATATATATATATATATATATATATATATATATATATATATATATATATATATATATATATATATATATATATATAATCTATTCATCTATTATTCATTGTACTTGATAGTCGTTTTCCGCGTTAGCGAGGAAGCGCCAGGAAACAGACGAAGAAAGATCCATCCACGCTCTCGCCTTTATCCACTTCCAGCGCCACCCCACCCTACAGTGAAACAGCATCGCCACTCCCTGCGACAGGGAGGGAGCACCAGGAAACATTCAGAGAAAGGCCACATCCGCTCACATCCATTCTCTAGCTGTCATGTGTAATGCACCGAAATCACAGCTCCCTATCCACGTGGATCCAGGCCCAGAAACTTTTCCATGGTTTACCATTCACATGCCCTGGTTCTGTCCACTGACAGCACGTCCACCCCAGTACACAAAATCGTTTTAATTCACTCTATTAGTGCACGTTTTTCACCCTCCTGCGTGTTCAAGTCCCGATCGTTCAAAATCTTTTTCACTTCATCCTTCCACCTCCAATTTGGTCTCCCGCTTCTCCTTGCTGCCTCCACTTCTGACACACATATCCTCTTTGTCAACCTATCCTCTCCATATGTCCAAACCATTTCAATACACCCTCTTCTGCCCGCTCAACCATATCTCCCAACCTTTCATTACTCACTCGATCAAACAACCTCAAACCACATATTGTCTTCAAGCATTTCATTTCCAACACATCCACCCGCCTCCGCACAACTCTATCTATAACCCACGTTTGCAACCACATGATATTGTCGGAACTGCTATTCCTTCAAACATGCCCATTTTTGCTCTCCAAGATTACGTTCTCTCTTTCCACACATTCTCAGCGTTCCAGAACCTTCGCGCCCTTCCCCTCCCTAAGATTCACTTCCACTTCCATGGTTCCATACGCTGTTAAGTCCACTCCCAGATATTTAAAACAATTCACTTCCTCCAATTTTTCTCCATTCAAACTTACATCCAACTAACTTGTTCCTCGACACTGCCGAACTTAATAACCTTGCTCTCATTCACATTCATTCTCAAATCTCTCCTTTCACACACACACCCAATTCATTCACCAACTTCTGCAGTTTTCGAATCAGCCACCAATACTGTATCATCTGCGAACAACAACTGACACTTCCAAGGCCCTCTCATCCTCCACAGACTGCATACTTGCCCCTCTCCCCAAAACTCTTGCA
Source organism: Panulirus ornatus (assembly GCF_036320965.1). Lineage (NCBI taxonomy): Eukaryota > Metazoa > Arthropoda > Malacostraca > Decapoda > Palinuridae > Panulirus > Panulirus ornatus. The sequence continues at coordinate 59,408,804 of NC_092227.1, read as the reverse complement.
TTTACCTCCCGCATCACCCCATCCGTAACCAAATTAAATTTCAGATTCTAAAGTTGAAAAAGGAGGAGTCAAGCGGGGAATGCTCATCCTCCTCGAAGGCTCACTCAGATTGGGGTATCTGTGAGGGGATGGATGTGAACGTGATGAGAAGAGAGGAGAGATATGTAGTATGTTTGAGGAAAGAAACCTGGATGTTCTGGCCCTGAGTGAAACGAAGCTCAAGGGTAAAAGGGAAGATTGGTTTGGGAAAGTCTTAGGAGTAAAGTCAGGTGTTGGTGAGAGGACAAGAGCTAAGGAAAGTGTAGCACTACTCCTGAAGCAGGAGTTGTGGGAATGTGTGATAGAGTGTAAGTAAATTCTAGACTGATGTGGGCAAAACTGAAAGTGGATGGCGAGAGATGGATGATTATTCATGCTTATGCACCTGGCCACGAAAAGAAAGATCCTAGACTCCTGCAAGTGGTAAATGCGAACAGAAGGTCATCTGCGGCGAGGCGGGATCATCGTCAGTGGACGAAATAATAATTAGAACAGTGTCGTTAAGGTCCTTCCTGCCCCATGTTATCCCAGCTTACCCGGATCCCTGGTACATCGCATGCTCGAAACTGGAGGAGTCCCAGTAAAAGGAATCTGGGTTTACATAATAATATTCATCATTTTCTATTTGTGTTTTACGTTCACTACTCGTTGTGATTACTATTTGTGTGTTGCGAGGAGAGACCTTTACACTCGTGTTGCCCTGTCTAATAACTTTTACCTCTACACACACACACACACACACACATCACAGCCTAATCCAGGTACCCATTTATCGACCATCCCTAAGGGGAGGGTTGGGTGTGGGCTGACTACCATGCGGTTCCCGTCCCATGCTGTGTGTGTGTGTGTGTGTGTGTGTGTGTGTGTGTGAATATGTATTCATGTATTCATGAGATTTTATTTTTCACCTATCTGGTTGTATATATGTGAGTCTATGCCTGTCTGTTTTTTGTTTGTTTGCTTGGTTGGAGGGTTGTTTGTTTGTTTGTTTGTTTGTTTGTTTATCGGTCGTCTACTCTGAATTTTCTAATGTCGGACAAACAAATCTAAGAAGAGAGAACAGATTAAAATAAGAATCCAAAATTGTGGTCGTGCCGATGACCGTCGACCAATTCAATTGCTGTACACGCTGTAGAAATGAGCGTCGGGGTGAGGTTGCTCGAGGCTACCTAGCGGGAGAAGGTAGAGGCGGCTGGTTGGTTGTTTGGTCTTTATGCTCTTCAACCTCTGGGATCATTAAGGCCGTAAACGTCAAGCTACGTCAGCCAACTGAAAAATCGTTAACACCTTCTTCTTCCGGTGTTGAGGATATATCCTCTCACTGTGTACGTGGGTCATGGATAATGATGGTGGTGGTTGTGGTGGTGGGGCGGCAGTGGACCATGAACGCCGGGCTGCTCTCCTGAGGGCGACGCACGCATCGTGGGCAAACACGTACGAACAACCGTGTTTTATTTGATGTATCTAACAATGAATGTTTTGATGCATGAATAATACCGAGGACGGACAGTATTTCCTCCTTTAAAGTCTTTAAGAAGAAGTGGTGCTTCTACGACAGGAGGTTGGTGATATTTGGTAGAAAGGTATGGGAGGTATGGAGGTGTATAGCAGAAGAACCACAGTTTGGTCAGAAGTAAATGCTCGACGGTGCGTTGACTAGAGAAAGCTGAGGAACGGAAGAGTAAAAAAAAAGCAAGCGTGTGTTAATGAGTCTTACACTCCCGATGTCAAAGTTAAAAGTACGTACGTGTGATTAAAGGACAGCTAAGGTAAGATATGGTCTGTAGGTAGTGATAAAAAAATGTATGGTACATGATGCTGACCCAGATCTGTGGCGGTAAACTATAATGAAGGATGAAAACATTACCACAGTTAAGGTAGGACATGGTCTGTAGTCAGTGATGAGAAAATGGATGGTACATGATGCTGACCCAGATCTGTGGCGGTAAACTATAATGAAGAATGAAAACATTACCACAGCGATAATATCTCCCAGGATATGAGATTAGGGACATCAATATGTGTATCTATCACCATCATCATATAACCCTAGGACCTCCTTTCTCTGAAGGGGCAGGCTCCTGTACCTTCAAGGCTGAGCTAATTCTAGTAGCAGTGAAATGATAGACTCCTTTAGAGCGAGAGGCTTCTCAACGAGAGTGCACTCCATTTCGTCATCAGATAACCCTCGCCGAAAGTAACATTACAATCGCTGCGTGACCACAAGCAAGCAGAATCTGGTAACGCCTCAGGCACACAAGAGGCATAACTACTCAACATTCAGATTCCTCTACATGACCACACAGTTCAGTGTACCGTCACCTCGCTGCTTTCGCATCGTTCCTCTCCACAAACGACGCCGCTGTTATCCCCTACCTCACCCTCACCCACCTACTGCCCCTTCCAATAAAAAAAACATTGATGGTATCAGTACAGATCCTTGAGAAACTCCCACCCTTGCTCTTTCAAAGGTACTACTCAGAAACGAGATCGCAACAGCATTGAGAAGACTTCCAAGCGCACCATAAACTTAAAACTTCCTCACGTAATTTCCTATGGCCTTTATTCCTTCTCCATAAGTTTTTTCACCATTAGTCGTAACATATACATATATATGACGCATGGAATATAGGATAACGATTCATCAGAGACGAAATCGAACCCAGTTCTACCGCGCTGCTGGCCGGTACGCCGCTATCCAGTGGACCATGAGGAGACAAAAGTTTTACAGCTCAAACCAACCAGTGATCCGTGAGGTCCCCGTCACATCTCGCGAACTGAGGGGCTAGGGCCGTAGGTAGCAACACATCAATCCTCCAACACTACAGCAAAGTTATCATATCTTTAATATGTACTGGACACATGGAATAGATCATATCGCTTTACGTGAGGATTGAAGAGCATTAGAGTTACATGAACTTTAGTGAATCAGGTCAAGTTGGCATAAACCATTCCATTCCCTCTGGTTTCAGTATCTTTGGGAAACGAACATGGAGTCCGTTTCGGTCTGAGGGTTACCATTGGTGTAACACTGTAACATGACAACTGACAAAAGAAGAAAAAATAAGATGGTTGAGGTCTACCATACTCATATCAGCAAAACGCTTTTCACAAACTCAAGCGGACAAATCGCACGTGTATATATCTATCGACTACTTTCGCCAGTACCCGGGAGACAACACCAGCCACATCACACTGTAGGAGGGTGGCAACGTTCGCCACACACCATCCATGAGAGATGGGGGTCTAATCTGCGACCGGACTGGGACATTCTTCACCACGGAGCGCGCCAAGTCGGTCACTCTCTCACGTCAGAATCCTCAAGAGTAACCCACCCGAAAGATACCAGCCTTTATTCGTGCAAGAAAAATGAGAACCCCAAATCCTGTGCGTAGGTTCTGCAAGAACCTTTCCCTCGGTAAAATTAAGACACACGGGGTAATCTCACTTGCCAATTGCATCTACAACAAGACTCGCCTCGAATCGCCATAGACAAGTCACACCACAATATGTCCAATGGATTAGTAGAGCCAAATCATATTGACGATGATATATCCGGTTTTTAGAAAAGATGAGATCTGAGGAGTCACTAAGAGTTTAGTATAGTGAAGTTCATCAGTCATGCTCAAAGCCCGAATATACGGCAGAAAGATAAACAATCAAGTATTCATCAACCAAGGGCACTTCGTTATAACCTGACCCCATCTCACTTCCGTTCTTAACGTTAACAAATGTGTGTGTGTGTGTGTGTGTGTTAAAAGTGCGGTCGTCTGCGTAGGCCACCCTCCCGTGGTAGAAATAATATGAAACACTGAAAATTACCGATGAAAACGCTGGAAAAGCTTGTAGAGATCCAGAAAAAAGAATGAAAGATTGCGCCGTCCACTGTAGTCACACCAGCAGTTCCTGACGGTATTGTATGATTCACACCGTTGCAAGTACAATCAATATCGTAGAAAGGAGAGAACTACAGATCTGAACAATACAGACAATCTGAACAATACAGAACAATACAGGCAATTCATTGTTGTGGGAACAGGTAGTTTGCATGACGGGACACGCCTATTCTCAGCAATTCTGCGGGAAAAGAACTCTAGTTATCAGTTTGCTTATATCGAGGGAAATATACACATCATCTGCAACAACCCGATTGATTCTGACATGTTCATGTTTTAACAGAGATAACTGGTACGAAAGGTAATTCTGTACAACAATTATGTTATCAGTGTATTGGGGTGATTCATCTCAACATACTTTATTTCAGTCTCCAACACTATAATTCATCTGTATCATCTAAAATGACTCGAAAGAGATAAAGATTTTCAATCATTACCAGGTTTATCTGAGAAGATAGACTTGACTGCTGATCGGTAAGTGTCTAAGAAATGTATTCACTTCTGCATTCTCTGTCCCACAGATCCTGATGAGCGCTGCACTGTGCTCTTGCACCGTCACAGCCATGCCCCAGACCTACGGCGCTGTAGGTGTGCTACACCCACAGAGCAACACGGACTTGGGCCCTTATGAAAACACGGTCGCTGCCGTAATCGACATTCTCCCGGAAATTACGGACATCTTCCAGCAGCTGGCAGACGACCGAGGTCGTACCGCAAACCCTAAACCTGACTTCGTGTTGAGGGCTGTCATGGCTTTCCTACCCATGACCCGCAAGATCATGGAGGCTTCAGCCAAAGCAGAGGGTAGAGCCGTCACGCCAGAGGAGTTGCAGAGACTTAATGTAGCAGAGAAGATCCTACCTCCTGTCTTCACCTTTATGGGGGAGCTCCTGGAAACTGTCGGCACAGGATCTGACCTCCCGAGGAGCTCTGACGCGCCCGCAGAAGTTAGTGGCCTCGAGGGACCCAGCTATGCCTCACCATCCAATGTGGCTTCTAATACCCGGCTACCGGTACTGAAGAACGTTCCCAGCTCCTCTTATGTTACACTTCCTGGTGGTGTGAGCTACGTTGTTCAGCACACAACGGGTAACTACTAAGCTCTCTCTCTCGCTCTCTCTCTCTCTCTCTCTCTCTCTCTCTCTCTCTCTCTCTCTGATAGGTAGTGAGTGGCAGGAAGCCACCGACCAGGGAGGTATTTTACTGGTATTATCCATATGGGTATCGGAAGCGTCAGTCGCAGTTGCGCAGTCAGTTTTCACTCTTTTGGAACTAATAGCATCCTTCTGCCACACCCTTATATAAGTGGGCTGCTGGATTTCATAGTCCACAGACATACAATCTCTCCATCTAACCCGTAACTCGGACTCGTTCTTCGTAACCCTACATTTTCTTGCGGTGAGCTATACCCGCTTACCCTGCCTTCTGGCAAAATCTTTCCGTAAGTAATCGTAAGTAGATAAGGACTCTCTCCTCTTTCTCTTTCCCTCTTTTCTGCATGTGTCTGTCTGTAACGTTAGAAAACTTCATACCAAACACAGAGTTGTGCCATAACTGTGACGACTGTTGTTTGCGTTCTGAGACTATTGTCTCATTAAAAAGCCTCTCAGCAGTTTGGTTTTTTTGTACAAAAAGGAACGTATCCATGAAATCTAGGTAATAAAGTCATGTTTGTAACTTGGCTTTTTTTTATTTCTCTCTGTCCAGTTTTATTCACCTCACCGATGCTCTCATGTCCTGTCTTGGTGATTCCTTGATTGGTAAAACAACCGAAGAGAAAAGGAATCGTCAGGGTCATCAATTCTTCTTACAATACCAGACACACACACACACACACACACACACACACACACACACACACACACACACACATAAACATATATGTACCATCTTATGTGTTATCATTCATCATAACACAATGTATATGCTGGAGGTAAACACTCACAACTACGAACAGTAGTTTTCGTGCCGATTTCGCATAAGGTTTAGAAGAATTATGAAAAATAGATTATTAAGAGAACACAGAATTGTTAACATTAGATTGCTAGAAGACCTGAAAATGGACGGTCTTGCTTCCTGATTTCCGTGATCTCTTCTTATTAATAATCTCGAAAATATCAGAGAAAGAATTACGCTACGACACAAAGTTACATCTTTTAAATACATGATTTTACCATAAAACGATAAGTACACAAAATACAAACACTACCAAATCACTGTGTCCTTTCAAGGTTGTCTGTGATGCGAGAAGATATCAGAAACAGAGGAGAAATACCGGGAAAATATAACTACGAAGACGCAAATCGTCAGTCGTGAAATTTAAGCTAAATGTTGGACATTTCTTAAACGTGTCTATGGTACTGTCTCCAGCTGCTATTATCAATAAAGAAAAGGAATCATGTTGAAGAAAACATATTTCGTTCGAAGTGAATCATTTACCTATGAATTTGTAGCCATTGCTACGAATAAAATCAGTCTAAATACCTGTTTAGACACGACTGCTGAATAACAATGACCATTCTGACTGCCTGTAACAAAGAGCTTAACAGTTAGGTCTTGTAGACGACTCTCATAGGAACTGTTTCTCGAACTAGGAATCATCTTGGTCGCCAGGCCCCCAATACCCTAATCTGTCTGTGGTTTTCTCAAGTAGGGTAACCAACTTACTGACCTGTAAAGTATGCGGGTTAAGTTTTTGGACCTAATATCGAAAACTACCTGTAAATCCCAGACCTTTGATCGCCTTTTTTACTGCTTCTACGCAAGGCTTACTAGGTTTTATGTCTGCGGAGACCATTACACCAAAATTGTTTTCCTCATATACGTTTTGTAACAACAAAATTGATACTACAGATCTCCTCGTCTTTATTACCCGATATGTAAGACTCACTTACTGATGATATTGGAATTCATTTGCTGTTTATAAGCCCTCTCAATCAGTCTATGTCAGCTAGCAATTTTGGAAGTTCAGCATCAGACGTAACCTATCTCCTAGTAAAGCGCCATCTATGAATTATGATAAACTGATGTGACCAGGAACAGAACCGGTCCAAGACTGATCCTTGTGGCACACCAATTGTTACGTCTAACCATTCTGAGGCTTGACCGATAGGTACTACGCTCATTCAAGACGAATCAATTATCTTTCTGATCACGGAAGTACTATGTCATGCACAATAAGGGTCACTAACTATTCTGTATCAGTGGGCAACACTGAATGGCCAAGTGTGTGATGATGGTCGCTCCTTGAAACGGAGAGCCGAATAAACATGGTTGCTGACGTAAGTGAAAAATGGATGGAACCAAATATGGTGGGCTTCTTACCCGAAATGTTGTTTGCTTTTTCGTTGGAGACTCCAATCATGGACAAAATTCCACACCAAGGCCAGACCTTACTTGAAATGTAAAGAGATCAACGAAAGGAAGAAGAAAGAAACAAGGTAAAGTATCTACGAATTTTGGTAAAAGTTAAAAATCTGTCTTTTGATAAGTGCCAGGCCATAGTTATTGAGAAAGCCATGAAAAGGCAGAGAGGTCCAAAGCTTCGAGGTGTAGGGAACGAAACAGTCATTAAAAGGCTCACCCTTGAGTTGCCAACGACCACACAGTAATCATGTGACGCAGCAGCTTGCCGAGTCTTGTATGGTGTAGCTAGTGGTGGGGGCACACACGAGACCAGTTCTCGGGAGCAAAAAACAAAGTGATACCCATAGATGATGCGAAAGTGAACCAACATTGTGGCGTTGGGTAAGTGGGTCAAGTTCTGAAGTTAGCCTGGTAGCGTTCCTAAGTCGAACTGCTTTCGACTCAACGCTGTCAAGTAGGGATGAAGAGCTAGTACCATCCCAGATGTGAGAGCAGTACTCCACATAAGGACGGATCAATCCTTCGTATAAACGGATCAACTTTTTGGACGAAAAGAAATTTTAACATCTACACAAGATGTCCAGTTTCTTAGACGCAGACTTAGCTCTTCCCGTAATGTGGGGTTTCCAAGATAAGTGTTGATGATACTGTAATACCAAGTACGTACATCGAGTCAAGGTTTGGAATTACAGAACCTTCAGATGGTCAGATGAACCAATGGTGAGCGAGATTGTGAAGCTACTAGAACTAGAGCGCAAAGAACTGGAGGTAACAAACAGACCCAGAATATTTGGAGAGTGGACACAGCAGGCAAGAATATGGGTCGGGTGGCTAGTATTTTGCTCCACTGTGAATGGAGAACGTGAGGGTTTCACACACACACACACACACACACACACCAATCACTTGCATGAGAGAAATTCAACCATTCCCTATGGTGAACGTTGAAATATCCTGGGTAGAGGACCTTGACTTGCAGATGAAAGATGTATTTATTGTGCTATGAAAAGATATTCACAAATCATTTCAAATTTGTTACCTAAATATGAAAGTATGATGAGGCTTCATACTATGGAAAGAAAGATGAAGGTAATATCATGTAACGAAAATATAATCACGGGAAAATGCAGTTGAAAAACAAAAATGTAAAACACGCTTTATATTAAGTACGTAGTTTGTGTGGTCATGGGAGTTATAATATGTTAGAGAGAGAGCGTGAATGTAATCACAAGGTTCACCCGTAAATAATGATAGAAACTTTAAATTCATAATTGTCCTCCTGGAAGTTTCTGTTCACTTGTGTGTGTGTGCTGCCATATACGTGAAGGAAACTTTACACATTCACATATATGTCAGGTCGGACTGAATGAAAGTTGTTTCAAGTATTAGACTTCCTTGTAAACGTCCCTGAGTGTGTTAGTAGGTGACATCAATAACTTCCATTTAAAACCTTTCACTGGATTCTGAGATATTCATGTTTTCTATCCACTTTTATCACTGACATAATTTTTTTTCTTGCCTATATTCCTCTGCAGTAGGTTCAGTGCTTCAGTGAGCCTTTACACACGGTATTGTGAATCTGTCCTCGTCGAACGCGAGATCTTTTAAAGACAAGTGTAGAAAAATTACTTTCGCTGACCTGCTTCATAAAAATTATATATGTTTCTCTCTAAAGTTTTCACCTCAGCAAACACGTCAGACATCGCTTTCCCCTTACTTTCTAAGCTTAGATTCAACATGTTCAAATGCTTTCTTTGCAACCCTTGAGAAAGCCAAATCTCAAATCCGTTCAGAATCAGATGTTTCCTGACCTCCTCCTCATGCAGTAAGAAAGACATCAGTTTCATGACGACTTCTCATGACATGAGTATCATCTTGTCAATGTTACTGAGTAACTCGACTTCAGCCCCGTAATTTCCATCCATCCCAGACAAGATGTTCAGAAACAGACCGTGATTCAGACTGAGGAAATTCATCCTCGATACGACGATAATCATTCTACTTCCTTACGTTTTACAAAGGCTGTTTGTGGATGTCGCGGTGATATTGTATGAGAAGTGTAGCATTCAATTTCAAGTATCTTTTATTAATTCTTCCACCTACACTAGTTTAACTCTCTCTCTCTCTCTCTCTCTCTCTCTCTCTCTCTCTCTCTCTCTCTCTCTCTCTCTCTCTCTCTCTCTCTCTTGTATCTGAAGTATCTTTTTTCCCTTGATTCTAGTCCAAGTTTTTATTTATAGATTCACAAACCTTCAGGAACAAACCTTCTTCCCTGACCTCTGCAGTGCGCACGACTTGCCATCCCCTCGTGACGATCAACGGTTGGCAAGGTGTCTTTTTCTGTTGCACTCGTCCGGGAGATATTCAAATAATATCTTTGCTTTCTTAATCAGTGATTTATACAGCTTACTTCCCCGTGTCTTCAACGCGCCTGGTGGTCGCAGAAGCACATAAGCTAACACCTGACGCAAGATAACGGGTCAGATCACATCTCCATCATCAACTCGTTCCTGTCAGTTACCAAGTGTTCCATTCTCGGCAACATATATATATCTCTAGCCTCAGCACAGCACAGCTGACAAGTTGTCTTCATCCTGCTTTTGAAAGACATTTTGCTGCAGACACACACACACACACACGCAGAACCTTTAAAAAGTGAATAGATCTCGCATGTTCGTACTTTTCCACAATAAAAATGAGTAGCTTTTATTACGGGAATCTTAGTGACACTTAACACGGTGCTGCTTAGAATTAGGGATGTTCATGGCATATCAGACAAATTACGAGAGACGGAAAACTATTTGGTCCACTTATGACTGGACACATGATGCTTTTGTTTCTCGCTTCTTCGTAGCCGAGGCTTGTGGTGTTGATTTTTTTTGAAGCGGCCTTAAAAGATCTTTTTTTCTTTTGCCAGTACTCACAGGCTAACACTATGATACGCAATTAGATAAGTCTGTATAATGAAAACTTCAACAAATTTGTGAGAAAAAGTATTTCAGACTTTTTGTAAGTGAAGAGGTCACTGGAATATGGGCCTATTTCCACATTTCATTACCTTTTTCCCAAGACAAAGAATTATCGACTCGGCTCATATAGATAATGGGATTCCATTTTCCTTTACTAGAGTTAAGGTATAAGTGAGGTGACGTACTGCAGCAACATACACTCTCAATAACCAACTGCTGAGCGCAAGAAACAAACTTGGACTTTTATTCCACCGAGACCGTAAATTTTGAAGAAAAAAAAATTTACTTAATTGAATTCAATCATCGAACCATATAGTAGGAAAACGTTTTCTTGATATCTGTTTTAGGAATATTTTCCTTGTCACATTTATGAAATCTTTTTTAATCGACCAATTATTCATGATTAAAATTGTAGGCTCAATATCCTTGCGAAACCCAGCTCAAAGCATTTACTTTTTGAGTTTATTCTGTGATAGCATTAATGACCAATACGACTACGATAAGTCAGTGAGTTGTAAAATATAACACAGCTGACTCATAAGTTCAACCGCAAGCCCCTTTTTCACATTTGTAGAGCACTGAGAGAATTGAACGAGTCACGTAGGAAGCGACGGGATGAGTCAGAGGGAAAAATAAGAGATCAGAAAGTACCATATATTCAGGGTGATCTCAGCTTGTGTTGCAGCCTAGCCTACGATGGTAACGTTCGCTACGATGTAATACATCAGCTCTCTCCCTGTTGATCATTCCCTCCTCCAGTTCCCCTTGACCCTCGACCCATGTCTTATCATTACCTATGGTGACAGAGACGTTGCATAACCCATCAAGTCCACAAGTAGTTTTGCATGCACTAAACAGATAATGCAAGATTTCAAAACTAAACAGGGGTAATCAGTACCAGCATTAGGATCCAATTCCTTATTATCATCACACCGAATAAAAAGTTGGTATCGAGTTGAACTGATCCCAAAATAACATCGTACATTCCCCGTAATCAGTTGCTGACAGTTCCCATCTCCCAGGAACATTTATAAAAGTTGCAGCTAAAAGTGAATAATGGCTTTGTTCGGCAAGAGTAGGCCCGCCCGCTGCACAAGACCAGTTCGAGGCTGCGTGCTAACCCCGATACAGTAGTTGGGGATCCTTGATCCATACTCTGTGACATTAACTTCTGTTGGTAATCTTTAGGTGCAGGATTTTGTTGTCTGCTTTCTGAGAAATCCGTTTGGATAATATCAGTTGCTTTCATCATACGGGGCGATCACACCATCATCATCAGTTATGTTCATTTACAGGCTGCTCAGGGCTGCAGCAGATGCCTACTCACCGACCAGTCTCGAATGGAAGAGTGACTGAACAGGTGTGGTGGCCGTCAGCCTCTGCCCCGCGTGGGACTTTAGAAGTGCGCAGCCGTGAACAATCGTGGGCACCAACTAGAATCACTACGGGTGTTTGTGTTATGATAATGATAATTAATGGGAAATTATTGAATGACGTATGCACGCCAGGGGTTGAAACAGTACTCTGTCCAGATGGTCAGCCCCTGGGATGCTTGTATTACCACGAAATCCGTAAATGTTAATTATTGTTATTATCATTATTACTCTCATTGATTGAGGACGCTTCTCAAGTTGGCGACCAGCACATTTTATCTCCTGTTTTCTACGAAACTTTGCTAGAAATCACGGCCTACTAAGTCAACTTCGCTGCACGCAAGTTACATGAAAACCTAAAGAAGATGCTGCTAAGGAACCGGGTTCGAGCACTGCTACAGGTGCTGTTTATTTCTGCTTTCGGTGTTGTTCCTCAATCTGGGCGGAGACCTGGGTAGTGGCCTGCATGTAAACAATCAATATGGCCGGCTCAGGTACAGCCGAAACGAATCAATGGCTCTTGCTGACAGTGCCAGTTGGTGTGTTAGCCTAAGAGAGCTGCATGAAGCAGTGAAACGAACCAGTGGGAAGAAGGAGCCGGCGAAGAGGAACCCGGAGTAGATGTAGATGGCGGAGTGCGCGATTACCACTGCCTTAGATGGTGTGCGGAAACATAACGTACGTTAAGGAACAAGACTGATGCATTATCAGATGAGTGTAAGTGGAATGACGTGCATATGGAGGCGTCGGGTATCTGTTTAATGAAGAAGTGGCTTCAAGAGAATAAAGACTCGGTGCGTATCAGATCCATGGTTATTAGCTAGTATGGGGTGGCAAACTGAAGCAGCAAGGTAAGTGGCTGGGAGTGTGTGTGTGTGTGTGTGTGTGTGTGTGTGTGTGTGTGGGTGTGTGGGTGGGTGGGTGTGTGTGTGTGTTGATGAAAACTGGTGCATAAATTCTACGGTATTATTTACGGTATTATTTACCAAGAAGACTCTGTAAGAATTTTGTGACCGTAACATATACTCCACCTGGTGATAATGTGGACTTAGCCAGAAGTGTGTTACATGACGTTATTTGTATAACGGAGAATAACTCACCGGATGCTTGCAAAATTGTGACAGGGGACTTTAACCACTGCGGCTTTTAAAAAAAACTGTCCTGTATTACCTACAATGTATCAACTTCCCGATACACATAGACGGAGTATTAGATCCTCTTTGCTGTCATCGTAAAGACAGTTATGTTTCTAAACAAATGAAACTTCTTGGCTTGTCGGACCACAGTGTGTGTCTTTTTACACCAGCTTACAGACAGAAATAGAAAACGTTTAAACCTGTTTGTAATTTTTTTTTTTTTTTTTTTTTTGTATGAATGGAATCATGAGATAAACGAAACTTTAATCGGTTGTGTGGGTATTAAAGACTGGGACCTGTTATATAATCCGAGAGCTCATACTGATGAAAACGTGGAGGTTCAGACTATATTCTATTATGTATTTATTCAATTGTCCCTAAAAGACATGTTAAATGTTATCTAAATAATAAGATCTGGGTTACTAAAGACCTCAAAATACTGCTGAATAAGACGAAAACACTATGGGCAAATGATGACAGAACAAAAGTTGAAATTAATACAGAAGGATATCAACTCTATGATAGACACGTAAAAATACATGGAGAGATAAGATTGAAAGACTGTTCAACGGCAACCTAAATAGTGCATATGAAGGTTTGCGAAGCAATTAAATGGCATGCGAAGAAAGAGGATTTTGACCGACGTTGTTAACGCTTTGGTCTTTTGTAATAAGTTAAAACGAGTTTTAAGCTAGATTTGATGTGCATGATTTGTCAGTACAACGTAACACCCTATTATTATTCTCTTGTTGTCATTAGAAAGGAAGATGTCATCAAAGCGCAAACAGGGTAAAAACTGGTAAGGCAGCAGCAGAAACTGATAAAGTAAGTAGTGAGGTGTTGAGTCTCTGTAAACATCAAGTCTCAAACATTCTTAGTAAAATATTTGAGCAAGTCCTTCATACGTTTTGTGCACTTACAATGTGGAAAATGTCAGAAACTGTACCTGTGACAAAAAAGAACCTACTTATGATGATTGTAGGTTTATGGCACTTAATCTAATTATTATGAAGTGCATTGATCATATTGTTACGAAGATATTGGGTGAACAAATATCTGATTTTATGGATAACCTCGTAATCTACATATGTAGAAATTAGATGTGTAGTTAATGCTGCTTTGTCTGTTATCGATGATATACTATGGAATAAACAAGTTGGGGTAAACAATATGCGAAATTTTTTTATCTTAGTAGTACGTATTATGATCCAAATACTTAATGATATGAATGTTTATTCTCATATTGTATTATGGATACATGCATTTTTGTCCAGTAGGCGTCAATATAATAAACTTTTGAACACATACCCCAACATGTTAGTTACCTACACTGGAGCCCCACAGGGGAGTGTCCTATTACCTCAGAGGTTTGTAAATGAGCAACAGCGAGCGAGAAGGGTGGCACTCCTGACGAAGGAGGCGGTGTGGGACCGTGCTAACGAGTGTAAGGAAGTGAGTTCAAGTTGCCAAGACGAAAGAAGATGACGAGAGGTGGGTGATTGTTAGCGTTTACGTACCTGGTAGGAAGACGACTGAAGAGAAAACTGCTACTTTTTGGTGGGAAATCGTGAGTGCTTCGGCCGCTATGATGTAAGGGAACAAATGCTAGTGCTATGAGGTCTGGATGCAGGAGTGTCTTACATACCGGTTGACTGAGGGTATATATAAGGGCACGGGGTACCAGTCATAAACGAAAGATGGGAACAGCTTGCAGAGTTATGCGCTGAGAAATGATTGATGATTAGGACAACTTAGCGTGAAAAAAAAAAATGCATGTACGAATTATGAGTGTGCACGGATGAGGGGGGGTTGAGTATCAACAGGTATTATTGTATTATATCCCAAAATTCAAGCCTGTATACGAAAGGCTGTTGGCTATGAACATACTGAGGAACAGCAGGGGCAGCAATGTCTGATCATTTCATGATTGAGGAGAGTGTGAAAGTTTGTGATGATCTTTGGAAGAGAGTAAACTGAGTGTAAGAATGCAGTAGTGAAAGCGAGTGAGCTTAGAAAAGAGGCCTGTGTGCACAGATACCAAAAAAGATTGAGTGAAGTCGGCAAAGGGTGAGATGAAGGGAAGGTATTGAGGGAAGCAGTGCATATGTGTGTGTGTGTGTGTGTGTGTGTGTGTGTGTGTGTGTGTGTGTGTGTGTGTGTGTGTGTGTGATATGTAAGTGGGTTGGGGTCGCACTGGAAAGGGTAATGAGTGGTGGGATATGGAAGCTGAATTGGTAATGAAAGAGAATAGAGAGGTGTATGAACAGTATCGGAAGGGAATTAGTCCGAGTGATTTGGAGGCGTACAAGAGAAAGTGGTGGGAGGTTGGAAAAGAAAGCATGCGAAAGTGGAGGTGAGAGAGCATCGATGAACTTCAGGGGGAATAAGAAACTTTTATGGAGGGAGGAGAATAGTGCAAAAACAAGAAAACAGAAGTGAGCAACAGTGAGGGAGCGGATGTGAAAATGACTATAGGTAAAGAAGAGCTGAAAGGCTTGACTGTAAACTTGATAGAAAGCGAAGTATTCAAGTCACCTGGGAGTGGATGTGGCAGTGCATGGAACCATGAGGATGACTGATTTTGATTTTTGCCGCATGAGTGGCATATACATTGTGAACATTTACCCATCCTCTGGGGGGTGGCACAAAAGAGAATCAAGAATACTCAAAGAGGAAGGGTCTGAGCTTCAGTGGTTGGGTTAAATTGTAAGATATAGATTAAGGAAAATGCTTGCAAGGACTGGACATCACTGTGAATTATTCAACAATCTAGGCAGTGCAAAGAGCTGTTTAGATTGACAGGACAACAATGATTATAAGACAAATTAGCTGATAAATGAACTATTTACAATAAAAGTGTTAAGATACTTTTCACGTATCTGAGAAAGAGCATCATAGATAAAGCACTTACACGTATCTTGTAATGTTCAGTAGAAACTATCTCTTAATTCATTAATCCTCCAAATCAGGTACGCAATCTTGCAGTGGGGTTGGGGGGCATTCTCTTGGCAAAGTTTACATTCGGTTTCTTCCTTATAAAAAGAAGAAACAAAATACCTTGAGTATCTGCAGCCGGGAAACAACATCGGGATGTTAATGATCCTGATACTGGAACCAGGTGACGCCAGGAATAACGAAGAAACGGCCCCATTAGCACACATCCACCACACTCAGGCTGATAATGCATGTATAATGAAAACGGAGCCATCTCTCCACAACCAGGCAACACAGACCTTTCCGTGGTTTCTTTCGACCGCTTCATATGCCCTGGTTCATCCCAGTGACAGCAATTCTTCCAATGTATTCACATCGCTCTAGTTCATTAGTTGGTGACAGTCTGGAAAAGTGTGTGAAAGAAGAAAATTGAAAGTAAATGTGAATAAGATCCAGGTTAGTAGGTTCAGTAGGGTTGAGGGACAAGATAATTGGGTGTAAGTTTGAATGGAGAAAAGTTGGAGGAAGTAAAGTGTTTTAGATATCTGGCAGTGGACTTAGCAGCGAATGGAACCATGGAAGCTGAAGTGAGTCACACGGTTGGGGAGAGGGCGAAAGTTCTGGGAGCGATGAAGAATGTGTGGAAGGAGAGAACGTTATCTCAGAGAGCAAAAATGAGTATGTTTGAAGAAACAGTATTTCCAACAATATTTTATGGTTGCGAGGCATGGGCTATAGATAGGGTTGCACGAAGGAGACCGGATGTGTTGGAAATGAAATGTTTGAGGACATTATGTTGTGTGAGGTGGTTTGATCGAGTAAGTAATAAAAGGGTAAGAGAGATGTGTGGAAATAAAAGCGTGGTTGAGAGAGCAGAAGAGGGTGTGTTAGATGGTTTGGACATATGGAATCAATGAATGAGAGAAGATTGATAAAGAGGATATATGTGTCAAAGGTGGAGGGAACAAGAAGAGGGAGACCAAACTGGAGGTGAAAGGATTCAGTGAAAAAGACTTGGAGTGATCGGGGCCTGACCATAAAGGAGGGCGAGAGGCGTGCAAGGAACAGAGTTAATTGGAACGATGTGGTATTCTGGGGTCGACGTACAATCAAAGGACTGAACAAGGGCATGTGAAACGTCTGGGGTAAACCATGGAAAGGTCTGTGGGGCCTGGATGTGGACAGGGAGCTGTGGTTTCAGTGCATTACACTTGCCAGCCAGAGACTGAGAGTGAATGAATGTGGCCCTTTTGTCTGTTTTCTTTGCGCTACCTCGCTGAAGCAGGGGATAGCGATACTGTTTCCTGTGGGACGGGATAACGCCGGAGTGGATGAAGGCAAGCAAGTATGAATATGTACATGTGTATATAAGGATATGTCTGTGTATGTGTATATGTTGATATGTGTATATATGCACATGCGTATATATGAATATGTCTGTGTAAGTGTATGTATACGTGTATATGTGTATGTATGTATATGTGCATGTATGAGCACTTACGTATAATAGAAAAAAAAAGCGAAAAAGAATCTTGTTGGACACGTGAGGATTACACCAGTATGAAGTAATCCTTTGCAAGAGATGTAAGAACCCTTGATACTACATATGAAGAGCTTGGAAACCCATTATATGAGTGCACCACTGAGTTACACACATTAGATACCAAATGAATTATAGATTCCTTTGTAATCGAATCCAATATCATATTAGACCGTGGCTTGTACAGCATAAAGCTCATGTGTCAAAAGGTATTACAGCAACCAAACAGCCAGTCTCTTATATGAAGAAAAACATCCTGCATTTGATTCGGAGTTCTCCTGAGCAGTCTCCCAAACATAAGCTACACGGACTTCAGCTCTAGGGAATAAAGACTGACTGTGCATCCGAGGATGTACACATACACTGTCACTAACCTACTATCCTCTGTCAGCAAACTCAGAATGTCCTCACACTAACTCAGTACCCATATCACGAAAGGAGCGGGGCATCACATCGTAGGCCAATCTACTGAATCATTACAAAACCAATATTATTTCTAGCAGCCTTGACCTCACGTGCACCGAAGTGAAGAAATGAAAACCGTGGGCCGAGCGACATCCCACATGAACTTAAAAGTGGGCGAAGCAACGACTGGCATTACCTAATATGTGAGCCGCATCGCCCGAGGAAACATCTGACACGCGATCACTTAACAGTGTTGGATACATAAGACAATGGGTAACAGAAAGACACAAGTACATGTATAAGTTAATAAGGTACTCACCCTCCGTTGCCTGGTAGGGGTAAGGGATGGGCTGTAACGACCATCAGTCACCAATGACGAGACTTTCCAGGATATTAATCATTGTTGTGAGTTTTCTAAGTGATCACATATATTCCGTTACTGTTTATATATATATATATATATATATATATATATATATATATATATATATATATATATATATATATATATGAACGTTGTCTTTTGTTCAAGTCATTCGCCGTCACTCCACCGCCCGCGAGCACCAGCTGAAACTGTATAACTCAAGATCAATATTAGACACTGAAGCATGACCAGATGGTTTCTGAGAAAGCCAAGCACAGAAATATAACTACAACGAGACAATACACACGACCGGACATAGTCTAAAAAGATTAAGTTTAGATGAGGACTTGACAGAAGAGGACTCCACAGGAGGCCTACAGACAGAAGAGGATCTGGGAGTATTAACACCGTAGTATTGTATTGACAACATTTTCCAACACTATCACTACAGTACTGTATTCGCTATATTTTCCGTCACTAACAACGCCAAACTTTGACCATATTGTTCACCCTTCACTACATTATGTCACTATAGCCCCGTATAGCTCGACAATTCTATATCCTCTCGATATTTTCTCGTATCCATGGTCGCTGTCCACACTTTTATCCACCATTTCAAGTTTGGTGTGTGAGTAACGTGTGAGTCAAGCCACGAGTGATGGAACTGGTAACTCTGGAGGAGCTGCTGGTTTCACGGCACGGGTGATCATTTCCTTGCCTGACCCACGTTGGAGTGGACCTAATCATCCACTTTTTTCTTTCCAACTTGCCGTTTCATAAAAGTGTTCAACCGAGTCCACATACACAAACTGGTTATTAGTAATTTTCTTTTCAAAAATTTTCAATTTTCCACCACCTCAAACGTCAATAAATATCTATGTACTGTATTAACACATTTCATTGAAGTGTTCTGTTGAAAATAGGTTTACTTTCACTCTCTCAGTATTCCATGACCGGCTCACATGCAGCGTGTTTACTCAGGCTCACGTCGGAACTGCTGTCAATCGCTTGACGTACGGAAATACCAAGTCCATAACAACAATAACAACGGCACTGTGTATATATGACACACCAGCTGCGCTGTCCCGCCCGCGTCCTGCCTCCAGCAAGGTCAAGGACGGACTGAGACCCTCACCGTTTTTACTTTCGAATGGTCCTGGAGTGAGGGGGAGGGGGGGGGGGGGGTGTCGAGGACACGTAGAAAACGATCACGAACAGCAGTCGAGCCATCGTCCCGTTAATTTGGCTGGGTTATTAAATACAAAGAATACCTTTTTTTCCCCCTTTTTTTTTATCATCACATCTGCGAGTTAGGCTCTGTGGCGCCACACCGGGCGAACGCTGTGAGGTGAGGTCATGGTCATGATGATGACGTCTGGTGTACTTGGTGCAGAGTGTGAATGGACACGCTGGGTCAGGTCAACTTATGCTCTCAATGATGATGTCAGATGTGCCGGCGTGGCGTGAGGTCACACACGCTGGTTCAGGTGAAGTCATACATATTGGGAGAGACTTCAGGCGTACACCGAGTAACAAAAAATAAACATCACCACTTTATTTGAGCAACGCCATGCATCCACGAAGGATTTTGAGAAATGCCCATTTCTTAGACGTATGATATTTCATGGTCGTGTAATAATAAATCGACTGCAACAAACATGACGATTGCCGCTTTTTAACCTTTCGCGATGCCATTTGCAACAGCTCCATCCTTCCTGACACACGTCAATAAACCTGACTCTTTCTCCACATTTTCTGCTACATTCTTGATCTCAAATCTTGGCCTGAGAAACACATCGGTTCAAGGCTGCTTGCCCTCGATACTGACACGTCTCGCACTTTAGCCTCTACCGTCACTTCCACTCACAGTGTGGCATTTGTGCCTAACGTGATACAAGAACTCTCATTGGTCGCCTCGTGTAGATTCCTGGGCCTCTTAACGCAAGCTGGCTCAAAGTTTCACCGCTCTTCATAACTTTACCATCATGTCTCGTACATTTCCTCCCAGTTCCCCTATACATATACTACTCTCATATCATTTGACATTTTGCAGCAAAGCACTGCCATCGTTACTTCCACCCGCTGACGTCCTCTATGTATGGGATGAATATGTCCA
This sequence comes from Panulirus ornatus, assembly GCF_036320965.1. Classification (NCBI taxonomy): domain Eukaryota; kingdom Metazoa; phylum Arthropoda; class Malacostraca; order Decapoda; family Palinuridae; genus Panulirus; species Panulirus ornatus. The sequence continues at coordinate 59,388,666 of NC_092227.1, read as the reverse complement.
TTCTCTTAAGGGAATATCGACCCTTCCTCAGTAACTCCATTCTCTTAAAGGAATATCGACCCCTTTCCTCAGTAACTCCATTCTCTTCAAGGAATATCGACCCCTTTCCTCAGTAACTCCATTCTCTTCAAGGAATATCGACCCCATTCCTCAGTAACTCCATTCTCTTCAAGGAATATCGACCCCTTTCCTCAGTAACTCCATTCTCTTCAAGGAATATCGGCCCCTTTCCTCAGCAACTATATAACCTGCGTTATGCTGATAAGCCTGTCTTCCGAGGATCTGTGAGGTTGTCAGTCATGTTCAGCATATGTTCTTTATTATAGTGCATCACCGTCCTCCATTATCAGTAGAACAATGTATTAATGTAGCAGGAAAATGTCAAAGGCGGTTAAACAGCGATTTCCTTCTTTCAGCTCAAAATCTAAGACTAACACTTACCTGAATTTCATTTGAAAACACACGTTTGTATAATAATTATGCCACACAGTGATAATGCCTCAAATAATTTTAAGCATAGGCAATGCTTTTCTGGAATTAAAGCCAATATTCTTAGAGACCTTTATTACTTTTGGGTCATAGAGGCCACCAGCGATTGTGTCATCTCTAGCGCTCAAAGTTCCTCCCAGGCCAAGAATGCACTGCTGACCTCGGCTGCGTTGGATGACGTCGTAACGGGCGCACCTCTTGGTCATCGCTGCCCAGGGTGTGTTCTGTGGGGGTCGAGGTCCGGGGATTTTGAAGGACGTCACAGATGCATAAGCTGCGGATGATCCTGAAACCAGCATTTGACGACAAGCGCCCTGACCGAAGGAAGAAGCACCTCTTTCAACCACGCCGCATACTTCACTCCCGTGACCCGTCCCACGCCAACATGGGCTAGTTGCCCCTTACCACCTGCCTGCATCCAACCAAATGATCCCGCAGATAATCTGCCACTTCTGAGATTAGCTCTCCCATGCTCCACATCATATCTGTCAAAACACATCGAATGTCACCGTGATTAGTAGACGAAGTAAGTCTTTCAATTAAGAATAAACGTATCTAAACACTACGGAGCCACACCATGGCAGAGTACGACGTTGTGGCAACACCGATGCTACACGTATGGTATGTATGCACTTGATGACACCGCCACGGACCGAGTATCAGAAAATGTTCCGTTTTCAGTACGAATTATGAGATGATGAGCCACATTCACATTTGTTACCTCAATCGACTGAGGTAGATATAATATCGCGATACAGTAAATCATTGTGCTTGGAGATGGCATCATAATACATCTCTCTTTACTTGCAAATGAATGTAATATCGGATTAATGTGATTCATATCGCCTCCGAAGCGATTCGACTGTAATCTCTCGGGTCATGCAAACATAGTAACGTTATAATCCTGTCTGGCAACCATCCCTGGGGCTGAAATATTATCTAAGGTGCATAAACTCAGTGAGGCTACACATGACGTTAGTAGTTTTGCATATGGTGCCACAATTCATCCACGCCGATTAAGTCATGTGAATGTAGGCAGTCTACTGCAGATATGGTGATTATTAGATGCAATAAGGGAAAGGTGTAATTCACAGTCTGAAATGCCAAATCAACCGAAACTGTTGCGCACGTGGCATCATGCTTGTTTGCGCAAACATCTGGGAGAGTGTACACCACAAAGGTTGATTAGGCTTTATCCGAGATGGTCTCGGTGAAGCCCAGGCCTAATCTCTTTCCTTCCTTCACGAACTGGAACCGATAATCAAGCACTGAACACTAGTTTCCGACTGTCACGAACACCTCTAGCATATTAGATCACTTTTTTGTATTTCCTTTCAGCTACAGTTACACTGTTTCTGATCCTCTGTGGTCCTCCCGTCGTAGCACATCTCCCACTTCTAACTGGGCACATACACCCTCTATCCCTCCTCGAAACGTGAACTTTGGCAATTACTGATTTCCACTGAATCGAGTACTGCTTCCCTAGCCACGATGCTTCGTGTTGTGTTGTCGGGTGGCAGAGGTTATCTTGGCTTGGATGGGGTTGCCACGTCTCATCTTCTACCAAATCCAATTTCTCCCCTACCATACATGGTTTGATCGCTCTTACTCTGATGCCGGACCATGAAACTTCCCTTTCCCCCCTGCATCCTTCTATGGCTCTCACTTCTGCTCGGCATCATTGCAAAGCTGTTCCTTCCAGAGTTAAGCACACCTTCACATAAATGAAGTTTGTCGATTTGTCCTCTGCTGAGGAGTCTTTTGGTCCTTGATCCCCCCAAAAAAGATGATCTCCAAACAACTTCTCTAATTACACTCTCTCTCTGCTCTTCGCAGCTGATCATTCTCAAGTCGCTCTTTATTGGCAACTTATTTTCCTCTAATGTCTACGCCATCACCTACGCTCTACTCTTACGGATGCTACCAAATTCAAAGTGGATTATGCGCATGGCCAAGGTGGCATACCTACTTCTTCCAGTCTTTAAGGAATGCATAATGTATCTAGGAGCGTACAATATACTGAAGCCAGAGAGCCCCCGACACACACACACACACACACACACACACACACACACACACACACACACACACACACACACATACATACACACACACACACACACACACACACACACAAACATACACACAGACACACACGCATATATATATATATATATATATATATATATATATATATATATATATATATATATATATATTTTTTTTTTTTTTGCTTTGTCGCTGTCTCTCGCGTTTGCGAGGTAGCGCAAGGAAACAGACGAAAGAAATGGCCCAACCCACCCCCATACACATGTATATACATACGTCCACACACGCAAATATACATACCTACACAGCTTTCCATGGTTTACCCCAGACGCTTCACATGCCCTGATTCAATCCACTGACAGCACGTCAACCCCGGTATACCACATCGATCCAATTCACTCTATTCCTTGCCCTCCTTTCACCCTCCTGCATGTTCAGGCCCCGATCACACAAAATCTTTTTCACTCCATCTTTCCACCTCCAATCTGGTCTCCCACTTCTCCTTGTTCCCTCCACCTCCGACACATATATCCTCTTGGTCAATCTTCCTCACTCATTCTCTCCATGTGCCCAAACCATTTCAAAACACCCTCTTCTGCTCTCTCAACCACGCTCTTTTTATTTCCACACATCTCTCTTACCCTTACGTTACTTACTCGATCAAACCACCTCACACCACACATTGTCCTCAAACATCTCATTTCCAGCACATCCATCCTCCTCCGCACAACTCTATCCATAGCCCACGCCTCGCAACCATACAACATTGTTGGAACCACTATTCCTTCAAACATACCCATTTTTGCTTTCCGAGATAATGTTCTCGACTTCCACACATTCTTCAAGGCTCCCAGAATTTTCGCCCCCTCTCCCACCCTATGATCCACTTCCGCTTCCATGGTTCCATCCGCTGCCAGATCCACTCCCAGATATCTAAAACACTTTACTTCCTCCAGTTTTTCTCCATTCAAACTTACCTCCCAATTGACTTGACCCTCAACCCTACTGTACTTAATAACCTTGCTCTTATTCACATTTACTCTTAACTTTCTTCTTTCACACACTTTTCCAAACTCAGTCACCAGCTTCTGCAGTTTCTCACATGAATCAGCCACCAGCGCTGTATCATCAGCGAACAACAACTGACTCTCTTCTCAAGCTCTCTCATCCACAAGACTTCATATTTTTTTTTTTATCTATTTTGCTTTGTCGCTGTCTCCCGCGTTAGCGAGGTAGAGCAAGGAAACAGACGAAAGAATGGCCCAACCCACCCACATACACATGTATATACATACACGTCCACACACGCAAATATACATACCTATACATCTCAACGTATACATATATATATATATATATATATATATATATATATATATATATATATATATATATATATATATATATATATATATATATATATATACACACAGACATATACATATATACACATGTACATAATTCATACTGTCTGCCTTTATTCATTCCCATCGCCACCACGCCACATATGAAATAAGAACCCCCTCTCCCCGCATGTGCGCGAGGCAGCGCTAGGAAAAGACAACAAAGGCCACATTCGTTCATACTCAGTCTCTAGCTGTCATGTATAATGCACCGAAACCACAGCTCCCTTTCCACATCCAGGCCCCACAGAACTTTCCATGGTTTACCCCAGACGCTTCACATGCCCTGATTCAATCCATTGACAGCACGTATCTTCTGTTTCCCCTTTTAGAAAGTTAAAATACATGTTTACGATTACCCGCGTCAGCCAGGTAACGTTACGAACAGAGGACTGAACCTTAGAGAGAAAATTCTCACTTGGCCCCCTTCTCTGTTCCCTCTTTTGGAAAAGCAAAAACTGGAGGGGAGGATTTCCAGCACCCCGCAACCACCCCTTTTAGTCGCGTTCTACGACACGCAGGAAATACGTGGGAAGTATTCTTTCTCCCCTATATATATATATATATATATATATATATATATATATATATATATATATATATATATATATATATATATCCCTGGGGATAGGGGAGAAGGAATATTTCCCACGTATTCCCTGCGTGTCGTAGAAGGCGACTAAAAGGGAAGGGAGCGGGGGGCTGGAAATCCTCCCCTCTCATTTTTTTCTTAATTTTCCAAAAGAAGGAACAGAGAAAGGGGCCAGGTGAGAATATTCCCTCAAAGGCCCAGTCCTCTGTTCTTAACGCTACCTCGCTAATGCGGGGAAATGGCGAATAGTATGGAAAAAAAAAAAAAAAAAAAAAATATATATATATATATATATATATATATATATATATATATATATATATATATATATATATATATATATATATACTGAAGGGGCAGATAGGGAGGTAATAACAAGTAGTGATAAAGTGAGAGGGAGATGGAGTGAGTATTTTGGAGGTCTGTTGAATATATTTGATGATAGAGTGGCAGATATAGGGTGTTTTGGTCGAGGTGGTGTGCGAAGTGAGAGGGTCAGGGAGAATGATTTGATAAACAGAGAAGAGGTAATGAAAGCTTTGCGGAAGATGAAAGCCGGCAAAGCGGCGGGTTTAGATGGTATTTCTGCGGAATTCATTAAAAAAGAGGGTGACTGTGTTGTTGACTGGTTGGTGAGGGTATTCAATGTATGTATGGTTCATGGTGAAGTGCCTGAGGGTTGGCAGACTGCATGCATAGTGCCACAGTACAAAGGCAAAGAGGATAAAGATGAGTGTTCATATTACAGAGGTATATGTTTGTTGAGTATTCCTGGGAAATTATAAGTGGGGGTACTGATTGAGAGGGTCAAGGCATGTACAGAGAATCAGATTGGGGAAGACCAGTGTGGTTTCAGAAGTGGTAGAGGGTGCGTGGATCAAATGTTTGCTTTGAAGAATGTATCCGAGAAACACTTAGAAAAACAGATGGATTTGTATGTAGCATATATGGATCTGGAGATGGCATATGATAGAGATGATAGAGATGCTTTGTGGAGGGTACTCAGAGTATATGGTGCGGGAGGTAAGTTGCTAGAAGCAGTGAAAAGTTTTTATCGAAGATGTAAGGCATGTGTACGAGGAGGAAGAGAGGAAAGTGATTGGATCCCAGTAAATGTCGGTTTGCGGCAGGGGCGCGTGATGTCTCCATGGTTGTTTAATTTGTTTATGGATGGGGTTGTTAGAGAGGTGAATACAAGAATTTTGGAGAGAGGGGCAAGTATGTAGTCTGTTGTGGATAAGAGGGCTTGGGAAGTGAGTCAGTTGTTCGCTGATGATACAGCGCTGGTGGCTGATTCGGGTGAGAAACTGCAAAAGTTAGTGACTGGGTTTGGTAAAGTGTGTGAAAGAAGAAAGCAGAGAGTAAATGTGAATAAGAGCAAGGGTATTAGGTTCAGTAGGGATTAGGGACAAGTAAATTGGGAGGTAAGTTTGAATGGAGAAAAACTGGAGGAAGTGAAGTGTTCCAGATACCTGGGAGTGGATTTGGCAGCGGATGGAACAATGGAGGCGGAAGTGAGTCACAGGGTGGGGGAAGGGGCGAAGGTTCTGGGGACGTTGAAAAGTGTGTGGAAGGCGAGAACGTTATCTCGGAGAGCAAAAATGGGTATGTTTGAAGGAATAGTGGTTCCAACAATGTTATATGGTTGTGAGGCATGGGTTATAGATAGGGATGTGCGGAGGAGAGTGGATATGATAGAAATGAGATGTTGAGGACAATATGTGTTGTGAGGTGGTTTGATCGAGTAAGTAATTAAAGGATAAGAGAGATGTGTGGTAATAAAAAGTGTGGTTGAGAGAGCAGAAGAGGGTTTATTGAAATGGTTTGGTCACATGGAGAGAATGAATAAGGAAAGATTGACAAAGAGGATATATGTGTTAGAGGTGGAGGGAACGAGAAGTGGGAGACCAAATTGGAGGTGGAAGGATGCAGTGAAAAAGATTTTGAGCGATCGGGGCCTGAACATACAGGAGGGTGAAAGGCGTGCAAGGAATAGAGTGAACTGGAATGATGTAGTATACCGGGGTCGACGTGCTGTCAGTGGATTATACTACATTCATGTTACTTAAATCTAACAGAAAGATCCTTACCAGTCTGCCCAACATAAGAACGGGACAAGAATCAAATGCCTTGTTTAATCAAGTTAAAATCTATGATCATTGTACTGACTGGAATAATGCCATCTCAGTTATTAGCTCTACTACCACGAGAAATATCATTGAATCTTCTATCATTTAATACACAAAGAATTATAATCTTAATACTTGTGATGGTCTATACAAATTAGACAATTCTACTGTTGGTAAAATTCGTAAAATGATAAGTTTATGAACGCTCGTTTTCTATCTTGGACAATCGCATGTTTACCAAATGGCGTTCTAGCTTCGTCTCTTCGTTGTATATCAACTGACTGTTATATTTCTCTCTTGCGTCTCCCCTGACGATGTGATTATTACACGAAAGTGCACTTGGGAACTTGTGTTTCATTTTTCCCGTGGACTCATAGAATATCTTGATCACGCGGAAAATTGTGATCCTTTCCAATATATATATATATATATATATATATATATATATATATATATATATATATATATATATATATATATATATATACATATATGAAGATGGAAGGGGGGTATATGGAAGAAGGGGATCGAGGGTGAGCAGGAGGGTTATGAATGTGAGAAGACAAAGTGCTTAAAAGATGTGTAAGAATATAGTAGTGTTTAGAGTTGTGAACCTGGCGGACGCCCTTCATGAGTCACCCAGTTGGACAGTGGGACTCAGAACATATTTGACTCATTTCCTATTCAGAGTTAACTCGTTTTACCTGGTCACTTAAAGCTCCCTTGGGAACTACATGCCTCGCAAAACTGCAGACACAGTTGTAACTTTTGCCATCATTAACATTACATCTATCTCTTTTTTTATCTAAGAAAAATGATAACTGATTCTTTAAAAAGAACAAAAAATGTTCTCCCTTCATCCACATTACTGTTGTCATCAGCGTGATTCGTCGAGAGAAAGAAAGCATAAGGAATTATCGGTTATAACTAGACCTCCTTTTAACTTTCTTTTGTCTCTCACGTTCTCATTACCCGCTTCAGTGTCAAGTCAACTAAGGAGGGTGAACGTGAGCCGTTCACCTTCCCTTACTTCAGTGTTTCTTCCGCTGGTGTAACAAAGCTTCCCCTATCCACAGGTTGGCCCTGCCATCACCACAGAGGCACCATCTCACGTGCCTTATTTTCACTGGGGTGTAACAAGTTCCATGGGCTGTCAAGACCCAACTCAAAACCAATAGGAAGGGGTGGCAAGTATGACAGTATTCGCAGAATCTTTGAAGCCTTTGACGGTATGAAAATGTGGTCCATAATCTTCATTATCAAAACTTAAAAGACTGAAAACCATGAGTATCAGTAGAGTCCTTTCGAATCAATGCTGAGATCTAATGATGATTATGACAGCACCTGGCGTAATCTCGCCTGGTGCTACGTTTAGCTGTCTAGGTTCTGAAATCAGAAACAAGATGGATATGGAAGCACAAAACACCATAAAAATTCATTCTAGATATATTTCATAATACAGTATATTTGTACAAAGTGGATACCACCTTGTGCATAAGGAGATGGACATTCGGGTCAGTTACATTAGCATCAGCGATGACAAGTGGAAAGCAATCCAACAAACTGTTTACAAACACTTCCTCAATACACAGCCTTGATATGACCGTCTAGGCTCAAGCGAGGAGCTCACACACTGTCTCTCTGATGTTGCCCGGACTCAGGCCAATGCGTTCCAGTCTAAACCTGAGCTTCTTATGTAAAGGCAGCCATAAGCACTTATCATCTACATAGGTGCAGAAGGTAAACACAAGTACTATGTATTCAACTTTTTTTTTTCTTATACAAATATGTTAAACAGAAAATAACGACAGGCATTCTGCCGTAGTATACATATTCTAATACTGAGCTGCAATATGTACGTGTCTGACGCATATTGCTATGAAATCACGAGGTAGACCTCACTGTCCCGTCATTAGTGGTGGTCCTGCTAGTATAGTGCTTGATCATGTCTCGAGTGTTGAATGGTAAGATATCAATTCAACCCTCGAGCCACACATTTTCCCAAATTTCAGTATCAAGCTTTGGTAACCTTTGTGTGTGACATCTAAATAGTTATAAACACTGTTTGTTATTGTCTTTGAATAACTAATCCATCAAAAAGTTTTTGAACGGTCCCAAAATTCTAATCAAAAGATATGTACAGCGTTGCTGGGAAACATTCATTGACTTAAGTATAGAACCGTGTCTTTCTGTCCGTCTGTCTGTCTAACTGTTTGTCTATACGTGTCTCTACTATTTTGATCACTGCGCATGACCACCATGGCTAATGTAGTAACTCTTCCCAATTGGTAACTTCACGAAAGACCCACTGAAGGGACTTGTTCTCTTCTCAGGTGTTCTACCTCCTTTAGGACCTGAGTGGTCGTCGCTAGGAGCCGATTTGTCGCCATGATCCGACTTGCTGTTAGGATCCGGCTTGCCGTCACTAGGATATGACCTGACGTCATTAGGATATGAGGCGCCTCGATAAGAGTCAGACTTGCCACCACTATTGAATAAAGAACCACGAGAAAAGCCTGAACCATATCTGTTAGCAAACCCGTAAAAATTTGTTCCCCTGATCTCCTGCATGAAGGCAAAGTAGGAGGGTAAGACTTCTTTGATACGAGTCAGTCTCTCCCGCTCTTCAGGTACGAGGGTCCTCCCTTCAGCCTTAGCCATGGCCTCCATCACCTTTTCTGAGATGGGCAAGAAGGCCAAGATGACTTCTAGAACAGAGTTGCTGTCAGTAAAATCCAGCGAGCTGCGAGACTTCGATATATTCACGAGCATGTCAGCAATTTCCGGGAGGATGTCGATGGTGGCGGCTACGATATTTTCGTAAGGTCCCATGTCGCTGGGCTGTGCCTCCAACACTTCCAGAACGCCATAGGTCTCCGGCACCGCTCTAGCCGAGCAGACCCACACACACAGGGAGGAGATCGTGATCTGTGGAAGGGATTTGTACATTTATGAAACTATTATGCACACAGAAATAACACCACCTGCAAGTTCAACTGCAGTATAGGAAACCAATATAATTATCCTATTTAGTTAAAATGCCAACTACTACGGCGTCTTTGATTGTAGTCAAACCGTACTAAATCTAGGATTGTTGCAATCAGCGACCGAGACTAAATCCGTTTACTTACTGCCTCAAGGCTCGTAGCATCAACAAAGAGCTGTGTGGTTTTCCGGAGGAGCAATGTTTATGTGACATTTTCACTGAAGCATTCCAGAGGAGAGCTCCATAATCAGATGAACAACCTCATAACCACAACTCCGCTAAGTCTGGTTCTCCCGCCAGCCAATGGTTCCTCTCGCACATGGCTGTTCATCCACCCTTAGCTTTCACTAGGTACACATCACTCAACCAACTTGTCAGTCACCTCTCCTACACCTAGCCCATACTTCCACTGGTAGCTCTCTACCACCCCTGATTCTCCCTAGCCTCTGATCCTCCACTCCCATCTCTGCTGGGTCTCACCCATCTCTCGTTTTCCCCCACCACTGACTTTCTCTCTCTAGCTACCTCGCTCTGCTATAAATCTTAGTTCTGAAGTTTCTTAGAATCGGTTACGAAGGTTTTCCACTGAGTTTAATCTATCTACGCAGATAAAAATACCATCTATACATCTGCAGTCAATCTGGAGTGCCATGCTCTCAGGGTCGCAGTGGTGTAGTTTCAACACATGACACATATGCCTGCGCCAGGAGAATCTCCAGAGGGGAATCCATGGCTACCCCATTCACCTACTGATAAAGCTTGCCTTAAGACATATGAAAGATACTTCCATGGTACAGGCACGTAACATTTCTCGTAATATATCAAGAGAAATGTTACGCGGTATATGAATACCGGTGCAATATTGGGGACTATCATCCCCACCACATGAACTACATTGGACATGCAACCTGCAGCCTGAGCCGCCGCCTCTCGCTCCACTTACAAATATGTGGAATCAAATAACATCAAGAAAAAAAGCAAGGAATGAGACTAACGAGGGAGATTTTAGTGAAAAACACCAAAATTATTACTAATTACAGTGATCGGAGGAGACTATATACATTTGAAGCCATTCATCAACATCTAGACAAACATGACCACCGCCATACAGCTCTTTAATGGCCCGCCAATTGGACGTAGATGGATGGATCACATCACTGACCCGCCACAAGCTACCAAGTCCGCCACTGCTGGGCGTCAGGAACACGGTCCAACGGTACGAGGGTCTGAGAGAATCAGACGAGCCCAACCTGACCTGTGCTCTACATCCAGACAATAACGGTCTCGCTTGGACCTTCTTAACGTATTTAGTGATGGACTTCCTTGTGCAATCGTGTTCTGTATTTTTCCTCGACTGCAAGTTGTCTGTTTTTCTGTTTCCATATACTGTATTTAGATTGTACTACCTTTCATGAGATTATCAATTTGTTTAGCGTTTCCTTTGCTTTTATGTGCTATATGATGTGTTTTTCCAAGTGTTTTTATATTTTGTTTGTATTTTACTTTTCTTATCCAAGTTTTGTGACGCAGTTTTTTTCTCTTTTTTGCAGATTCCTGATGATGCCTCTGTGAATGTGAAACCTTGAATGTAATAAATGATTTACTACGGAGAACTGGTGTTTGAGCACCCACCTAATGGTAGAATGATACTGAAAAATTATAGAGAACATAAGAAAGCTTGATAACTCTAAATATACTGTCTTTTTCAGTTCTATGTTCATTAGAGAAAAGACACACACACACACACATTATATATATATATATATATATATATATATATATATATATATATATATATATATATATATATATACACACACAGATTTACTAAAATCTTTTATCGATACAAAATCTAATTCTTAAATACGAACGGGTTCTCTGCAGAGGGACATTCATAATTAGGTATGAGGATTTAACATTGGTAAAATATGCATTACAATGAATCATAAAAGCGACAATTTTTCGTGTTTTCTGACCTTCGACTTTTGTGATGAGCGTGGAGGAGGGAACTGCACATTTACGGGTTTCATGACCGCCCTGTTATCGACCACTTACTCTTGGTCAGGTCCCACTATAATGAGGCCAGTGCAGGTCGTACAGTTAATGCCGAATCCGCCATTTCGTAGGATGAAACCAAACAACACTTACCCTCTAGCCATTTTTTTTTTTTTCCCCCTTTTCTGAATAAGTGTTTTCATCAGAGGAAGAAAACGTAGCTTGTGGGATATCAAATCGACTTCTTAATCCCCAGCAAGCGGCACATTTTCTACAACCGAGCATTTGACATGATTAGATAAAAAAAAAAAGAAAAAAAAAAAAACGGATCCAGAGCTTAAAAGGACACCACTCGTCTTACATAATTTTACCCGAAAGATTAAAAGGTTCTCGCAATCTTCACCATGGCAGCTTTGACGCTACATTAATCACCAGATGATAGATCATTAGATCACAAGACGATGATCATATTCATTTCTCGTAACGAACGAATCATGTCAGTCACCGTTCAGAGTCGATCACGCAACCACGAAACAGTGTCGGATGGCGGAGGGTCGAATCATCTACTCTGTACGAAGTGTTTCGAGTCCTCTAACCTGAACTCCTTTATTCCGACCTCTGGCACGTTCGAAGCTTCACAAGAAGATTCAGTAGTATCCCAGGCATGGATGTGGATCCTGAAACCAACAACAGGTCCTGAAACTGGATCCTGAGAGTGAATCTTGGGTTGCTCTGACCATCAGTGGTGGCTCTCTCTCTCTCTCTCTCTCTCTCTCTCTCTCTCTCTCTCTCTCTCTCTCTCTCTCTCTCTCTCTCTCTCTCTCTCTCTCTCTCTCTCTCTCTCAGCCTATATATCCTGGCCCACTGCGCAGGCAGAGCACTTAAGCTTGCCACTCCCGTGGTGATGAGCCATTAACATAATGTACCGCACACGTTGCTGAGGACTGAGCTGATGTACCGAACACGCTACTGAGGACGGGGCTGATGTACCGTACAGGTGACTGAGGACGGGGCTGATGTACCGTACAGGTGACTGAGGACGGGGCTGATGTACCGTCCAGGTGACTGAGGACGGGGCTGATGTATCGTACAGGTGACTGAGGACGGGGCTGATGTACCGTACAGGTGACTGAGGACGGGGCTGATGTACTCTGCAGGTGACTGAGGACGGGGCTGATGTACCGTACAGGTGACTGAGGACGGGGCTGATGTACCGTACAGGTGACTGAGGACGGGGCTGATGTACCGCACAGGCGACTGAGGACGGGGCTTGCCACTTGTTCAATACTCCTCACAATACAAATACTCAGAATATTTGAATAAGAATCACCTCCACATTGTACAAGGTTAACTCCTACCGCTCCTACCGTTCTTGTGGCGAGCCATCAACTGCAGTCAGGTTTTTGTTGCACCTGGGCTAAAAAAGAAGTTGCATCTGGAAAGTTGCCACACCTTGTGATATGCTGTAGTACACTGCTATGCCGCCAGGTTAATTGCAGCAGGATGTTACAGCACCAGAGTGACGACTACAGCTGGATGTTACAGCACCAGAGTGACGACTACAGCTGGATGTTACAGCACCAGAGTGACGACTACAGCTGGATGTTACAGCACCAGAGTGACGACTACAGCTGGATGTTACAGCACCAGAGTGACGACTACAGCTGGATGTTACAGCACCAGAGTGACGACTACAGCTGGATGTTACAGCACCAGAGTGACGACTACAGCTGGATGTTACAGCACCAGAGTGACGACTACAGCTGGATGTTACAGCACCAGAGTGACGACTACAGCTGGGTGTTACAGCACCAGAGTGACGACTACAGCTGGGTGTTACAGCACCAGAGTGACGACTACAGCTGGGTGTTACAGCACCAGAGTGACGACTACAGCTGGGTGTTACAGCACCAGAGTGACGACTACAGCTGGGTGTTACAGCACCAGAGTGACGACTACAGCTGGGTGTTACAGCACCAGAGTGACGACTACAGCTAGGTGTTACAGCACCAGAGTGACGACTACAGCTGGATGTTACAGCACCAGAGTGACGACTACAGCTGGATGTTACAGCACCAGAGTGACGACTACAGCTGGATGTTACAGCACCAGAGTGACGACTACAGCTGAATGTTACAACATCGAATTGACGCTACAGCAGGATGTTACAACACCGGACTGACGCTACAGCAGGATGTTACAGCACTGTGAGTAATCACTGTATGCAGTCTGGTTCTTCTTTACGGGATGTCTTTACTTAATCATATGATAATGTAAGGGACGGGCTATTAACTACATTTGCATACTGGAGGGTAAAAGTGACACACAGTCTTCAACAAACCTTTCTATCTCAACAATGAGCAGCGGCGGACTCACCTGGAGGAACATGGTGACTGGGAATTTTGGAGGCGGAGTGAGCAGAGGCAGTCCAGTCACTTCGCTTATATACGAAACCAAGGAAGAACCTCCCACCTCTTGTCTTGTACGTGCAGCCAGCTGGGCGCTGGGGTGGGAGAAAAGAAAGATATTTTGGTCATCGCTGGACAGGAGAGGAGAGGAGAGGACAGATGCATTACCAGATTCAATATCGTTACATGATGGAGATAAATAATGATGTTGGTTGACTGGTTGGTCATGTGGGTTATAAGCGCATCAACTGCCAGGGTCATTACAGCTCTTGACGTCAAGCTGTAAAAACCAATTCAATTTCTCGAACACCTCCTCTCGTTTAATAGCCTCAGCCACTGATAAATCTTACGTTATTTTCTTTCGTTTGATTTTCTTATGAACGATTCCCATTTACTCAGGTTACAAGCATCAACGCACAGGTCTATAATGGTTGTACCATCCTGGAGGACTGGCCGACCTTTCCGTCTTCTTCTCGCTTTGAGTTGATACTTACACTGGTGCACCAGAAATCCATTGATGTAAGGCAAGAAAAAAATTAGGAGAAAAAAAGGGGAGCTTCTAGTTTACAACTTGACAAAGAGAAGCTCGTGGTCTGGAGAAATGATTACCTCCCATAAGATAATGAGTGTTATCGCAACGATTTGTGGAGAGAATTTTATATCAGACTAACCAGTCACAAAATGATGCAAGGAGGAGCTCACAGACACGTGAAAGGTAGCCTCGTCTACAGCCTTCAACGGTGAACCAAAGTGCAAGGGGCGGTCATCACAGCCACACCTGTTGTTAGATCCCATTTATGCATTTCAGTCTCATTTACTACCTTATAAAAGGTTTCCCATGGCCTTTCTTATCTCTTAAAACTGCCCATAGGCTTAGGAAGAGTGGATGGGGTCACTTTATCACTGGATCTGGCAATGTGTTGTGCTAGGTAAAGTAGTGGGCACGGTCCTTTTAGGGGAGGATCTCCCACACACAGACGAAGAAAGGCCGCATTCGGGCAAATCCAATCTCTACCTGTCATATGTAAATACCACCGAAACCACAGCTCCCTATCCACAACCAGACCCCACACACCTTTCCATGAGTTGCCCAGGATGCTCCACATGCCCTGATTCAGTCCACCGATAGCATGTCGACCCCTGTAAAGTACATCGTTCCGATTCACTCTGCCCCTCGCACGCCGTTCACCCTCCTGCATGTTCAGGCCCCGATTGCTCAAGAACTTCTTTAAGCTATCCTTACATCTCCAATTTAGCCTTCCCGTTCTCTTTGTTCCCTTCACTTCTAACATAAATCATTTTTCAACCTTTCCTCACTTATTCTCCCTATATGTTCAAACCATTTAAGCACACCCTCTTCAGCTCTCTCTCTCAAACGCAATTACCACACATCTTTCTCTCTCTTGCTCTTTCATTACCTACTTAGTCAAACCACCTCACAACACGTACTCAGACATTTCATTTCAAACACACTCACCCTCCTCCGAACAGTCTTGTTTATAGCCCATAATTCGCATCTATGTAATGATATTGGGGCTGTCATACCATCAAATATTTTTGCTCTCCCAGAAAAGAATCTCTCCGTAACACACATTCTTCGGTACCTTCCAGAACATTTGCCCCCTCACTCATCCTATGACTGACTTCCCCTATCGTGGTTCCATTAGCTGTCATATCCAATACGAATTATCTAAAATGATTCACTTCCTCCAGTTTTTCTTCATTCAAACTACACCTGAACCTACCTCAACTACACCTCAACGCTGCTGAACTTGATAACCTTGCTTTATTCACATTTACCATCAGCTCTTTCACACACTCTTCCAAACTCAGTCACCAACGTCTATCTCCACACTCGAATCTGCCACCATTGATGTATCATCAGGAAACAAGTGACTCCTTTCTTGGCCCTCTCATACCCGAAAGCCTGCGTACTCGTCCCTCGCTCCAAGACTCTCGCATTTACCTCCCTCACCACCCTATCTATAAACAAATTAAACAACCATGGGGACATCACGCACCCCTGCCACAGACCGACCTTCAGTGAGAACCAATCACTCTCTTCTCCTCCTATTCGTACACATGCCTTACACCCCTGATAAAAACTTTTCACTGCTCTAGCAGCTTTTCTCCCGTACCGTTTATCCTTAAGACCTTCAACAAAGAATCTCCATCAACACTATCATATATTTTCTTCAGATCCATAAATGCTACATACAAATCCATCCGTTTTTATAAGCATTTCTCACACACATTCTTTAATGCCAACATCTGATTCACATATCCTCTACGACTTCTCAAACCACAGTGCTCTTCCCCAATCTGATGCTCTGTACATGCCTCAACCCTCTCAATCAATACCCTCCCATACAAGTTGCCAGGTATACTCAACAAACTTATGCCTCTGTAGTATGAACTCTCACCTTTATTCTCTTTGCCTTTGTAGAATGGCAGTATACATGCATCTTGCCAATCCTCAGGGGCATCACCGTGATCCATACATACATCGAAAATCCTAACTAGCCAATCAACAACAGTCACCCGTTTCTTAATAGCTTCAACGGCAATACAATCTACTCAAGCCGCCTTGCCACATTTCATAATATGCACAGCTTTCATAGCCTCTTCTCTCTTCACCAGATAACTCTCTATGACTCTCACTTCGCAAGCCTTACAGACCCAAGCACCCTACATCTGCCACTTTGTCATCCAGCACATTCAACAGCCCTTGAAAACACTCACTCCATCTCCTCCTCATTTCATCATCACTTGTTACCACTTCCGCTTTTGCCCTCTTCACCGATTTTTCTGTTCATTCTCTTGTCTTTCGCACATTAGTAACCTCATTCCAAAACACTCTCCTTAAAGTTTACTGAAATTTCACTTACCCTTGCTTCATCTACTCTCATCATTTGTCATTCCACACTCGGTCTCTCCTGGGATTTCTTCAGAGAAGTCTCTTTTCCAAGCTCATTTTCACCGCTCTCTGCTCGCCGACATTGATTCCTCTTCTCCTAAAACCTTTTATAAATCTTCTTCCTTGCGTCTACAAGATAGTGATCAGACATCCAACCAGATGCCTCTCTCATCACATTCATATCCAAGTCTTTCTTTTACTCGCTCATCACTAAATATGCAATCCAATATATATATATATATATATATATATATATATATATATATATATATATATATATATATATATATATATATATATATATATATTATCCCTGGGGATAGGGGGAGAAAGAATGCTTCCCACGTATTCCCTGCGTGTCGCAGAAGGCGGGTGGTTGACCGAGGGGCTACTCTGATTCTGTAGATGGCATGAAGATCTGCCTCTGATCTTCTGTACGTGGGTTACAATCTAAAATCGGTAAATCTACACACACACAGACACACACACGCACACACACACACACACACACACACACACACACACACACACATACACACACACACATACACACACACACGCACAAACACACGCACACACA